>NC_092872.1:684942255-685092255 GCF_028372415.1 Notamacropus eugenii
ATCCTGAGTTTTGCCTCCTTAATCAGGGTGAAAACCCAAAGAAGTTTCCTTCCAACAATGAATTCTATTGGGATTTACTTGTAACTTTAATTTCTCTTACTCAAAAATATATTTATTCCATATTATTTCTTTAAATTCTTACACTAAGGAATAAAGGACTTTTCCATCTGAATTACATCTGAAAACTTAGGTAACTGTGGCTTTCCCCATTAGAATGTTACCTTGAGATTTTTTTTTTGCTATGCTATTTGTATCAATTGTGCTCAACAAAGTGCTTTACATGAAACGCATAATAGATGCTTTTTACTTCATTCATTCTAAACAAAAGCTAAAGAAAGCCTTGCTTATCCATATATCTGTTACCTCAAATCCAACACTAAAAATAAAAAGACTTTTGAAGGGGGAGATATAAAGGAACTCTGCAAAATTTTAAGACCAACCCCAAATCAGTTCTTGTATGCAGAAAGCAGGAGAAGGATATATTACGTTGGCTAGTACATTAAATGGTAATACAGATCCAGAGTGACAGGGATGAATAGGTGGTATTGGATTAGTGAGGTAGGTCAAAGGTGGCCCCTTGAGCTCCCCAGCACCTGACAGTTTGATATTGACAGTCACCAGTGGACAACTAGACCCAGCCACCTGGAAGTGACCCACTCAGTGGTAGGACAGGGGTCCTAAAGAGAGCTTGTCTCAGTAGGTTGTGTCAGATTTCAAACAGAACCCACCATGGCAGATGGGTAGACCTTGGCAACAGCCTCTGAATTGTGCCAAGTGGAGAAAGACCTGTCAGAGAGCATGAAAGCCATGTGTACTGGGGACTGTTTCCGCACCAAATATGCCTAGGAACTCTGAAAATATCACAAGTTTGTCTAGGATCTTTCTAAGGGACTAAGTTATGAGTCATAAGAGTTATGGCAGAATTTTCAAAGCATAAGCCATCTATTTTCTTTTAAAAAACAATTGTGATAGATTTTAAAGTGGAAGATAATTAGTGTTTGAACCTAGGCTACTTCTGAATAATTGGTAGGAGTAGAGGTAGAAGGGAGAGCTAGTACTAGAGACATCCTGGTGAGATTTGAATGAAAAATAACATGAGGACAGTATTTTAGTCCACCAATCAACAAGTATTTAATGAGCACTTACTATATTAGGAGTTGTGCTAAGAAACATATACAGGAGGAAAAGTAAATACACTAGTCCCTGCCCTCAAGGAGCTCTTGTTCTAAGGGAGATAATATACAAATAATTTTGTACATACAAATATATATGTAAAACAGAAGCTTATCCAGAGGAATAGGTACTTCAAAAGATAATCACAACTATACTAACACCTGCCAACATGTGGGAGGCATAATCCCCCTTTTTCCCTGTAACAACAATCACCCTAACATGCCCAGGATGACTTGCTAGCACAAGTTCTTAGATCTGCTTTTCTAAAAGGAAAGTAACCTTTGAGGTGTCAACAATCTTCCTTAATGGCATATACCAACAGAGAAATAAAGACCAACAAACAGGGCTTCTAACTGTCTGGCCATAAGCAATACATACATCACAGATCAACAGACAGATTCAACTCTCTGACCATTACATACATACATAGTTACCAGAAGCACCAACATCTGAGTTTTCAAAGCCAGGGGGTGCTCCTTAACAGCTACCCAGAGTCTCTTCTGGCAGAGGATGGATCTTTTTTCCAAAGAGTAAATCACCAAAGCAAAAACTCACCTCAGGGTATCCATACACTTTTCAGAGTTGGAGGGTATAACAACCCCAGCAACCCAGTGGCTCCTCACAAATTAACAAAAGGCATGGGCCTTCCTGCAAAACAAGCCTCCCCTAGTCTAGCAACTCTTATTAACATTACACCTGGGGCAAGGAAGAGGCTCAAATTCATAGCTTAGCTCCAATCACTTAGTGAACAGTCTCAATTCTAAGTCTCAATCCCACCTTGTACTAGAGTCCTGGATACCTTGGCTTCTCTGGACCTTCATGCCTGCCTAGCCTGCTGCAGCCCCTCTCTACCTACAATCTTGTATCCCATTCCTTTGGGGTCACCTCAGGTACCTGAAACTGAGGACAAATGATACAAAACAGGCCCACTTCTCCGAGCTGGGATAAAAGAGAGCAAGGGAAGGAAAAGGGGAAAGAAATCCTTCCTCTTTCACCAGTTTTACTTGGTCTCAAACTTTCATCAAAGGAAGCTCTACACCACGCATGTGGTCAGGGACCCAGAGAAGGATCCCCATCAGGAAAACTGGGCATGCTCAAAAGCCAGGTTTTATATATATAGGTATAGATATAGATATATATTTATAACATATATAGGTGCATGTATATGCATATATGTATATGTATACATATATAAATATACTATATACATTGTGCATATATGCATATATGTATAGGTAAGTAATATATATTTATATATGCATGCTCTATACATACATATACATATGTATACACTATACATATGTGCATGCATATACTTATATACAAACATACTGTGTACATATACACATGCACATGCATGTATACACATACACATATGCATGTACATATGTGCACATACATGCATATATTCATACACATATATATTTGAAATGGAAGGATATGTCAAGGAGAAAGCACTACTAGTAGAAGAGGAGATGAGGGGCAGAGAGCAAAATGTTCATGAAAAAAGTTGACTTTAAGTTATGTAATTTGCTTTTGAATTCTGTCTCTGATACTTATTAGATATGTGAACCCGGGCAAGTCCATTTTTTCATCAGCAATACAAAGATATTCTACATTGGTGAGAAATATTAATCAATTCAACTAAGCATTTCCATTTCAAAATACTATGCTAGGTGCTAGGTTATAAACCGATGAAAAAATGGCAAAGTCTCAGACTTTGAAGAATTTTTTGGTGTGTATGTGTGTGAATATCTGTGTGTGTGTATGTGTGTGTGTGTGTATGTGATGTGAGAGAGATACAATGTGTACAAAAATGAGTATGATACAAAGGAGGTGAGAAGGCCAAATGAAAAGTAAAGACAAAACCATAAGGAAAATTGAGGAGAATGATAACCTTCAAGTAGAAATACATATGAGTATCAGCAAAGGCTTCATTAACTGAGTGGACAGCATTCATTTTGCAAGTGGTTACTAAACACCTATTCTGTTGCTATTATTGTCATTGAGTCATTTCAGTCCTTTCCAATGCTTCATGATTCTATTTGGAATTTTCCTGGCAAAGATGCTGGAATGGTTCGCCATTTCCCTCATCGGTTCTTTTTATAGTTTCTTTTAAATACAGTTAAGTGACTTGCCTAGGATCACACAATTTGTAAGTGGGGCCAGATCTGAACTCAAGAATAAAAGTCTTCCTGACTCCAGGCCCAGTACTCTACCCAGTGAGCCACTTTACTGCCCAAGCACCTTATCATGTGTATTGAAAACTAGGAGAGATAGAACGTTCAAAACAAGAACCCTGCCCTCCTGAAGTTTCACTGTAGCATTGTGAGATTCCAGGGAAATGGGTAGAAAAGTGAGACCTGTAGGGTGAGCCAGAACCAATTTGTCTGTAATATTCTAGTCTATTCAAGAATATCATAGTTGCTCTTGATATCAGAGATAGAAAAGGTATAGTCCAGGGAAATGAGTTCCTTGGGTGTAAAGAAAAATGAAGTACAGATGAAAAATGAGTCTTTTAATCAAAATGATTGAATTGGTATGGAAAGCCCTGGTAAGAATGAGAGGGAGGGAGAGAATTGAGGATGACTGGGAGCCAGTGGGGTATGAGTGAACGACCATGGCTATGGGAATCACACACATCAATTCATAAAGGGAAATCATAAATGGTTCTGTGTGATTCTTGATTTTGAGGGTATGGAAAGAGAGTGGTTAACAATTACAGTACTGGCTAGCATTTATATACAACCGGGCTCCATACTAAGTGCCAAACAAATATTATCTCATTGATAATTATCTCATGATTCTCAAAATATTCTGAGGAATAAGTACTGCTATTATCTCCATTTTACAGTTGAGGAAACTAAGGCAGACAGAGGTTAAGTAACTTGTCCAAGGTCACCAAGATAGAATCCATATATTTGAATTCAGGAGTTTCTGACTCCAGGCACAGGGCTCTATCCACTGTACCCCCTGGCCTCCAAATCTGAAATAAATGATTTTGTACCAAGAGAATCAGCAGCAAAGTGTGTGTGTGTGTGTGTGTGTGTGTGTGTGTGTGTGTGTGTTGTATGCTGGCTGTGTACCTACATAGTGTGTTACGTGTGTATGGAGAGGAATTTCCTGGAGCCTTCTTTTTAAACAAATTGATCTTTCCGAATTTGAGATGCTCTGTTACCATCTAACAGGTGTTTATGAAGTTCTAACTACTGAAGAACAGAAATTGCTGTCAGCTTTCTCTATTGTTTGGTGGCTCTGGAACAAAATTCAAGTTGTTCTGCCTTAATTATAGCTCTGGGGCTCACAAGGAAGCAGTCTAACCACCTTGCCTTCACATTTATGAACCTTGCTGAGTTCCGTTTGGAGGAAGCAAAGATCAGAAGCCTGCTCATATTAGAGGTAATTGAATGGTAAGTTCTTGAGTCCTATAGGGTATTCATATGAGAAATGAATGGAGTGGGGAGTTTGAGACAAAACTACTCAGATCTCAGTGTGAATGAAACAGTTGGTAATTTTATGACTGCCAATGAATATTGGTGAAGGGACTCATGACAAACAATAGGAAAAGACATACGAAGATCGAGAGGCTGCTAGATGGTAGAGTGAATAGAGAAGAGGCCTGGAAATGGAAAAACCTGAATTCAAATTTGAACTCGGACACTTATTAGCTGTGTGACCCTTAGCTTGTCACTTAGCCTCTATTGGCTTCAGTTTCCTCAGTTGTAAAATGGGGTTAACAAAAACTTTCAGGGATATTATGAGTTTCAAATGACATGACTATAAAGCGCTTAGCACACTTCCTGGCACATAGTATTTATTACTATGATAGCTATTATTTTATTTAAGCTGTTTGTATCAGATCCTGTTATTTCGTTGGTACAAGGAATTGCTGGTGAGGAACTTCCTCTACCAAAGCATATTGGCAAATGCTCTGTGTCTTCTATCTTAGGGAAATATCTAGGGAACTGAGGGATTCAGTGCCTTTGCCAGGGTCACCCAGACTCTATATGTCAGAAGAAATATTTGAACTATGGTTGGCCTGACTCTGAGGCTAGCTCTCTAACCACTGCTTCCCGTCCATTGGACATGCAATATTAAAGAATAAGTCATTATATCAATGAAGATGTAAGTACATATATAAGAGGTGAGGGGAAAGGTTATGACCAGAAGGGAAGGGAAGGACAGACTTCATTGAGAAGGTTGCATTTGAGCAGGGATTTGGAGTATTTGTAGGAACTCAAAAGGCAAAAAGAAAGATGAGGCTTTCTGCTATGAGCAAAGGCCCATAGTCATGAGAGCAAAAAGTATGTTTCCACATGTACTAGGTCCCCAGAAATAGTAATATTCTTTTTTTTTTCTAACTCACTCTGAATCCTTCATTTTACACACTCTATCACATTTTAAAGCAGTCATTCATACAAAATCAGTCGTTGTGCAAAATTCAGTAAACAAGCCCTAATATTTGCAAAGCATGTTAACTCCATTAATATCTTGTTTGATTCTGACAAATACACCATACACGAAGGGGAGAGATGCTGATCCCCATTTTCTAGATGAGGGTGATAGGATTCAGTGAGGTGGGGTCACCAGTCTAGGGCTGCAAAGTTATCAAGAGAAGGGCAGAGGGCAGAATTAGCAATCTGGTCTTTTGCTTCTTTTTCCAGCTTTTCCAATGCACATTGATGCTTCTCACTAGTATCTTTGATCTATGGGGATATTTTTAACTCTTTTTCTGATAGCATCCATTAAGAGACAATAGAGTATGAAAAGAAACCTTAGGTCCTACCCAGTGAGGTTGATATATGGTCTCAAGACATGGGCCTTAGTCCTTGGACTCTTTTTTATTCTTTTCTGTTCTAGGTGAGTTGATCAGAACATCTGTTGTAGTGAATTTCAAAACATAATGGGAATGAGTGCTCTTCTAGGCATCCTAGTGATCAAGCATTTGAGTTCTGCAACTTTGTGGGACCTATATAATGCTTTGTAGAAACCCTGCTAAGTTTGAGCTCACTCGCCCCAAAGACCAAGGAAGTGTGAGAGACTACATGGCTGAGACATTGCGGGGTGGGGAATACTAATACCTTTGCCATTGCTATACCTTTGAAGCAAATATCTTTGTAAGCATTAAAAATATGTTAAATAGATAAATTAAACTCAGGTGCAAGTCACTGGTCCTTCTCATCTTGGGGAAGCAGAGTTAGTAGGAACTTAAACCTCTAGAACTATGAGAGGAGATAAAAACTCTTTGAATCTGGAAGAGTGAGTCAAAGCATACTTGATATAAATATAATTTACTAATGAATTAGTGATGCCTTGTTTTATTTTTAATCATGTTTTTTATTTTTTTCTCTCACCTACCCTTCCACTGAAGAAAAGGAAACAAATAAATCTCATCTAAGAAATAAGCTGAATCAAACAAAACCAGTCCCCATGCTGACCATGTCCAAAAATGGTTGTCTCATTCCGGATGGATGTGGACCTGTCAAGAGGTTAATAGCATTCTTCAACATTATTATTCTAGAATCATGGGTTATCCTTGCATAAAACAGAGTTCTTCGGTCTTTTTAAAGTTGTATATAAATATAATGGAATACTATTGCATGGTAGAAAACAATTTTCAGAGAAAACTGGGAAGACCTAAATGAACTAAGGCAGAATTCAGTGAAAAGAATCAGGAAAACAAATTGTTGAAGAAAAACAAGATCTTAAAAATGACCCATGGCTATTGGAAAAGCATTCGTAAATTTCAAGGATTCATTTTTTCATTTTTGCAATATATATCACAGTCTCTATGTCACATTGCACATTTACTAGAGATTTTAATGAGTCACAACAACTAAAAAGATTCATTACTCAGTGGTCTACCCTCTTTCTGGTAATGAACTTCTTTGAATGTAACTATGAAAACTGTTGTTCAACCAAAACAGTCTTATCACTGAGCCCATATGCTAAAGTTTTTTTTAGCCTTATGGGAGAAACTAGGGCCTGTCCTTTACTGGAATAGTGTTTGGCCATGCCATGGTGAGGCATAAGAGAAATGCTTTGCTAGTTGGAGAATAACACATCATTGGATGATAGATTTAGAGCAGGGAGGGACCTCAGACGTCACATACTGCACCACTCCCTCATTTTACACAGGAGAAAACCACAGACAAGGAAGTATAATAGTTTGTCCGTGGATTCCAAGGTAGTAAACATTAATGGTAAAGCTCTGAACACAAGTCCTCCTACTTAAAAACCTGATCCCTTTCACTGTGAGAAATATTTTCATCTTTGTGTTGGCAGTGAAAAAAAATGTTGATATTACCTGTAACTTTGCTAGCATGATATAACTCAGAATATATAATGGATTATGTTACATATATCAAATTATGAAATGCACAATTCTTTTTAAATTTCTCAAAACAGTGACCTCTTATTTTTTGTGGATTCAAAGACTGTGTTAGATATAAATTGATCATTTGAAATTCAAATGGGTATAGTTATAAACCTGCTGACTTGTTAAAAAAAAACTGGAACTCTAGCATATGCTGGGATCTTAACGCAATATATGATTTACTGAACTTTTATGATAATTTTGATAAATTATTGAATCATCTCTGTGGTTTTGCAAATATGCTTCAAAAAATATTCAAATAGTTCCACAAGTGAAAAACATTTTTCCATCTGTGTCTTTTGCCCTACTTAGAAAAACACATTTCTGCTGACTAGCAAATTTGAGACATGAAACTGCTCATCAAAGAACAATAAGATTCAATTATTTAAATTTTTGTAAGATCTATCCCTGGGAAAAAGAACTCCACTAAATGTTGCTGAACTTGATTGTACTGACCATCATTTAATGTAAAGCTCAAAAGACATCAAGTTTCTATTGTCTTTTCCATCTGTCATGGGAAAAACAATCACAACTCTATCCACAGCAACAAACAAACAACCAGCACTGGATTTGAAGGCAGAGGATCTGTGTGCAGATCAGCTCTGAAGTTTACTATGTGAAGCTTCACCTATGTGAATATAGACAAGTCTGATCTATTTCCTCAGTTGTAAAATGAGAACATTGGACTAGATAATCTATAAGGTCCCTTCTCACTCTAAATAACATGATTCTATGATCTTTTATAAAGAAAATATTTAGTCTTGCTTCTGAATTTGGCACAAAATAACTAAGGTTATTGGTCTTTGGAAGGATGTAATTGTCATTATCAGAAAGTGACATCTGTATCATCTCTCTTTCCTTTCCAATAGCAACAGGTGCTGCAATGTAAATCAACCATTTTACATTTTGCTGATGTCCACACAATGGAGTCGCTTTGTTTGTACAAATATGACTGATTTGAAAAACAACAGAAAAATGTATTTGGCTCAACTTAAATTCATTTGCTGATGTGCCTAACAACCTTACTGGGAAACAGATGACCTGGTCTTCATATTGACATAGTTGTTGGCCAGCCCAGAAAATCAGATGGAGAATGCCGGGGTTCTAGTCTCATTCACCTTTGGTCATATGAACACAGCTGATGCCATTTAGAAATTTGGTAGTCATCCAGTGACTGTGCTAATTTATAGAAAAAGATTCCACTTACAATTGTGTAATGAATCTAGATGAGAAGAAAGAAGGAAGGAAGGAAAGAAGGAAGGTAGGATTTTAAAACCACTTTAATAGCTTATACACCTTTAATTAACTGAATAACTCCTAAGAACACATGTCTTAGTGTGACTAAAGTACACCTCTCTAACCCTCAGTTTCTTCCAGTGTAAATTAAGAGGATTGGATTAGGTGATCTCTAAGGTCTATTATACCACTAATATTCTAATGTGTCCACTCACTTTAATCTTATTAATTCCCTTCAAATAAACAAACATTTATTAACACTTGATGGGATGAGGGACCTGCTTCCTTCCTACGATATGCCCTTTCAGCTAACTCCCAGTATTACTATGAGGATCAAATAAGATAATATTTTTAAAGCACTTAGCACAGCATATACTCCCTATCCTTTCCTTTTCCTTTTGTGCCATTTTTCTCTTCTTTGGTGTACTTGCCCTTCTAACCATTCTATCAAGCCAGTTTTATTTAATGATCCTCTATGACCTGCTCCTTCTTTAATATGGGTGACTCCCAAGATGTGTCCTGGGCCCTCTCAGCTTCTGTTTTCATCTCTTTGTAATGGTAACTTAAATGGGAAGATCTTTCCCTTTCACTAATAGGCCCATGTGGCCTGTCTGGGTTACATGGAAGCCTGAATCAAATGAGCCTGCATCACATGGAACCTGTTTTGGGAGGATTTTGCTGAATGAGTGGACCACCAAGGGTAGAATAGGAAGAGATGGAGCTAGAGCAGAACTGAGGGGAAATCAGTGAGAGAGCAGACAGAGTTAGGAAGGATGCAGGCAAGCAGGCAGCTGGCTAGCATGAGCAAAAGAGCTTGTCTGTGATTTTGTTTAAGGGAGCCTGCTTGTGATTTGTTTGAGGGACCTGGTTTGTGGGAAGCCTAGCAGGGGGAAGGTTTGGGCATGGTATTGTCCTCTGCATTGTTATTGTGTATAGATTTTTGTTACTATGATGGATTTTGGCTTTCTGGTATCTGAATAAATGTTTGGTTTCTGTCTTCCATGTGGAGAGTCTGTTGTATTTTACAACTGAGAACTGTGCCAAGATGTTTATGGTTGCCATAGGCACTGTGAATATTGTGTTGGTGCTACAAATGGTGACTAGGTTGGGATTGCGAAATATAAGACCTCTATTTGGAAGCAGGAAAACTTTGGGGGAAGAAATGGATGTCCCAGGGTGGAAGGATTTGCTTTATTCCTCCCAAGTAAGAAAATGGGCTAAAGGCACAAGGCTTTCTGAAAACTGGGAACAAAGTCTACAGAAGGGAGAAACCAGAGACTCAGAAAGATGTTTGCAGTGAATAACAATAGAACCAGGGAAAGGAATGGCAGGGGTATGTAGGAGAGGGTGGGCCTTGCTAACAAGCTACTGAATTATAGGTATAAGCAGAGATGAGCTGTTGGAAGAGAAAGCTCAGATGGAAAAAGGAGTCAGCTGATTTGCAAGAGAAGCTTTCTATGCTGAACTCTCCTTTAGAAATGCAAGTTAAAAAATATCAGGTGGTGAAAGAAAAAGCTGTTATTGGTTTGGCTCATAAGAGGAGGTGAAAAGTTAACAATAGGAAAGTGAATGCAGCCCTGAGGTTTGGCTTGATTCAGGACCAAACTCAGGCCAGGAAGATGTGGGGGAGGAGAATGAAGCAAATAAGGAGGCTAAGGTTTGGGCAGTACTAAGAAGGAAGCAGGAGAATCAGGAGGGCCCCACAGTGTTTGGGAGGTAATTGAGAATTTTACTCAGCAGTAGGTCACAGATATGTTGAATCAGTTCACCTGAAGGATGGGAGAATCATTGGTATTTTGGATGGTGAAAATCAGTGAAAAAGTTAAATTTCCTTGAGAGAGAAGAATAAATAGCCAGTGGAATCAAAGTCAGAATAAACTGACAAGAAAAGAATTGTTTACTGCTCTATTGAGAGCAGGGATAGATTTTGGAAGAATAGATGGCATTCCAACTAATGAACTATATAAAATGTATCGAGGAAAGAGGCTTGATATTGAGTAAGGAGATGATTACTATGTCTGCAGATCCTTCTGAAACATTGTATACAAGTTCCACATACCTGCAGGGAGAAGGGGAGGCCAGGCACCAGTTCAGATTAAAGAAAGTATACCACTGCCAGAATGATGACCCCAAAACTTCAGTTTAGAAAACAGTAAACAACAGTGAATGAGGCTATGATAGTAGGTTCATGGACTCCAGAATCATGATTGACTCTATATACATACCCTGTTTCCAGTTATTCTCTCCTTTCTTTTTGGCTTTTTGTCTGTTCATCTTTTTTGTCAGATTTGCCTGATTGCTTAAGTCAGATGTCAACCCCTGTGCACAACTGCGCGTGAGCAAAAGAGCTTGTTTGTGATTTTGCTTAAGGGATCCTGCTTGTGATTTGTTTGAGGGACCTGGTTTGTGGGAAGCCTATCAGAGGGAAGATTTGGGCATGGTATTGTCCTCTGCATTGTTATTGTGTGATGAATTTGACTTTCTGGTGTCTGAATAAATATTTTCCCCTATTAACACACCTAAATTTGCCTATTCTTGGCTGCCATAGGTGCTGTGAATACCACATTGGCACTATACTCCTCTCTCAGTGATCTCATAGGTATAATAATTTTCTTTGATGACTTTAATTAAATTAATTAATTAGTTAAATTCTTTAATTCAATTTTCTTAGATGTCTATTGAATCTATATTTTCAGCCCTGTTGTCCCTTAGAATCATTTAATCTAAAAGTTTGGCAGGAATTTATTGGCCTTCTTGTCTAACGTATCAGATTGGTCCCTATCGAGGCTTGGGGAGAATTTCTGTGCTTGCCTCAACTGTTCCCCATTGAAGCATAGTGGATGACAGAAGTTTTGCTCCTATTCTTGTCTGCCCCTGTGAGAAGAGTAATTAGAGAAGCTATAGGAGGTGGTGTTCCTGTTATTAACACCTCTTTGAGAAGACTAGAATAAAGTAAGATTATTTAACCCCTTAGTATATGTCCATTCCTGGCTTTCTATCTACCTGGATCAAGAAGGAATCTGCTAGAATATCTGCTAGAAAAGCTCCCACCCCGTGTCTCCTGCCTGACACTTGGCATGGTTAGTGCTATCTGTGTGTTTACCTAACAACTGGTGTAGTCTGTGTTGTTTGTGTTATAGACGCCAATTCAACTTTTGAACTACTTTAATTATTGTTCTTTCTGTTGGTGTTGCTGCCTTTCCCCCTTCTATCACACATAAATTTGCCTCATTGCAAATTCTATCCACCACTTTGGTTGCCTTCCTCTGGGTACTTTCTAGTTTACCAATGTCCTTCTTAAAATGTGGTGCCGAACACTTAACATGGCACTATGCCTGTGGTCATTTTGAGTTTCCATCTTACATTAAGTATCGCTCTTATAATGTGGATACTTCAAACTTAATTATTCTAAGACGGAAATTCATTTTACCCCCTTACAATTGTTCTCCTACTATCCCTTCCACCAACACTTCTGCTGCTACTACTACTACTACTACTACTACTACTACTACTACTACTACTACTACTACTACGGATAATAACAATTATAAATTATATTGCACAGTGCTGTATTTACACTATTTCCTTAAAGATTCACAACCCTATGAAAAAGCTAATACAAGCATTAATATCACCATAATAAAGATGAGCAAACTGAGACAAAGTGAAGCTAAATAACATACAGGTAGTTATGTTTGTTTGATTTTTGCTAAATAAGTTTTCAACTATTTTGGGTAAGATTTTGAGTTCCAAATTTTCTCTCTCTCCCTGTCTCCTAATGTCCCTCCCCAAGATGGCAAGCAATCTAGTATAGGTTATACATGCACAATCATGTAAACATATTTCCATAATACTCAAATTGTGAAAGAAGAAAGAGAACAAAAGGAATGTCATAAAGAAACAACAAAAGGGAAAATACTATGCTTTGATCTGCATTCAGACTCCAGCAGTTCTTTCTCTGGATATGAATAACATTTTTTATCATGAGTCTTTTAGAATTGTCTTAGATCATCATATTGCTGAGAAGATCTAAATCAATTATAGTTGATCATCACACATTGTTTCTGTTACTGTGTTCTCATGGTTCTGTTCACTTCATTCAGAATCAGTTCATATAAACCTTTCCATGTTTTTTTCCTGAAATCTACTTGCTCATCATCTCTTATAGCACAATAGTCTTTTCATTGCAGTCTTATAACCCAGCTTGTTCAACATTTCCCAGTTGATGGATATGCCCTCAATTTCCTATTCTTTGCCACCACAAAAAGAGCTGTTATAAATATTTTTGTACATGTAGGGATTTTTTCTCTTTTTTTTACAATCTCTTTGTGATATAGACCTAGTGCTGTTATTGCTGGATCAAAGGGCATGCACAGTTTGATTGCCCTTTGCACATAGTTCCAAATTGTTCTCCAGAATGATTGGATCAGTTGACAACTCCACTCACAATTTTCCCACATCTCCAACATTTATCATTTCCCTTTTCTCTCATATTAGCCCATTTGATAGCTGTGAGGTGATACCTCAGACTTGTTTTAATTTGCATTTTTCTAATCAATATTGACTTAGAGCATTTTCTTCATTTATCTATATATAGCTTTAATTTTTTCTTCTGAAAACTGCCTGTTCATATCCTTTGACCATTTCTTAACTGGGGAATGACTTGTATGCTTATAAATTTGACTCACTTCTTTATATATTTGAGAAATGAAGTGCTTATCAGAAATACGTGCTGTAAAAATTGTTTCCCATCTTTTTTCTTTCCTTCAAATCTTAATTGCATTGGTGTTGTTTGTGCAAAAATTGCTTGGTTTAATGTTGGGATTGGAAGCTCAATTCCGTGTGGACGGTCTCGGGTGGGTAAAAGTGGGACTTCTAAATCTTAGAGTCTTACGAGGCCCTCCATGAACAGCGGGGATTTGAGAAGGTCAGACTGAGCTAGCTCGGCTAGCTCGGGTATTTCCGCCTCTCCCCGGGAGATATGTGATGGGTGGAGTCTCCCTGCCCTCGAGATTGTCCCGGATTGGAGCACACTAGTTACCTAACAGCACGGTATTGAGATGCAAACTGTGCGGCTGAAGGTTAAGTAGGATTGAGGAAGCCTGAAAGCTCTCTGAGCACGTGAGGAGCCAAGAGGACAGTAGGCTCCACTTTTCTTCTTTCCTCTCTCCCCTCCCCCTCTCTTCCCGCTTGTACTTCTATTTCCAAGCCCTTAAGATCCTAGCCTCCTTAGGAAATCTCCCCCTCTTCCTCCTAAGGAAGATCCCCCTGCACTTATAACTAGACCCTGTAATAAAGCTCAACCCTTGTTCGACTCTGGAACGTCCTTTCTCTCATATGTGCATCCAGCGTGGCCAGCCGAAGACCTCGGGAGGTGAGGTAAGAAAGACTCGGGTAGCCCACACAGGCCTCTAGGCCTGGCAGTTTAATGTCATCAAAATTATTCATTTTGCATATCTTAATGTTATCTGTGTCATATTCGGTTATAAATACTTCCTTCTCCAAAGATCTGAAAAGTAAACTATTCCTTACTTTCCTAATTTGCTTATGCTATCACCCTTTATGTCTAAATCATATACCAATTTTTACCTAATCTTGGTGCATTGTGTGAGATGATGGTCTATACCTAGCTTCTCTCCTACTGTTTCTCCAGTTTTCCCAGCAGGTTTTGTCAAATAGTGAGTTCATTAGAGAAATTAGTCTATAATTTTCTTTCTCTGTTTTGACTCTTCCAGGTTTAGGTATCAGCACCATACTTGGGTGATGTTGCCTTCTCCATGATACACACAACATAGCATATTTCATTGATGATATTATTCTTCAAATTCAATATCATGTAATGGATAATATTATATATGAGAAGATTATTAAGTTGCTCAACCTGATTTTAATTGTCTATATACTATGCAATAATAAAAAATTGCTAAGATATTAAAGAAATTGAGGGAAGGAGGGAGGGAGGAAGGAAGGAAAAAAAGAAAGGAAGAGAGAAGGAAACGAAGGAGGCAGGGAGGGGAAAGAAGGAAACATCAGTTGGTATTTAGTGCCTGTTCCATTAATTTGAGATTGTGGAATTGATGATTTAAGAGGGTGAATGTCATCCCACTGTTGAGAAAGATCTGATTTTCAATGTTTCTTGCCTACGTTTTCTGCATTCTTGAGTATATGTCCCATGCTTTCTGATGCCTTAGGCTTACAAAGTACTAGAGTATTTGGTTGATGATGATTTTGAAATATAGTCAATGATGACTGAGTCTTTGACTGCCTTCTAATGCTACCCTCTTTTCTTGAGAATGATGGTGGCAGAAGTCACCGGACCTCACAGACATTCTTCTCTTTTTGTCAGTCCTACTTGAATTTATGTTTTTTATGATAGATCTACATATCATTGACAACAACAAATATATATTAAATATCAAATCGTACATGCCCAAAGTCTTCTAGGTGCTCAGGAAACAATAAGAAAATAATAGCCTTTAAGGTGCTAAGGGTCTCCTGGGGAGGTGTATAGTCAATACTGATACCCACTTAGAGGAACTAGCTGCCCTCAGAAGTGTATTGTTTATTTTCCAAATTCACTTTATCCATTTATATTTTGTTCTGCCTTTCCAAGTCTTAAAGACCATAATCCTTGACAAAGAAGACAGAAGAAAATGCAGCTTCATACAACTGGAGGAACCATAGTACTGTCACACAATAATATCACTTCTGCATTTGCATCCAACTTAAAAAAGAAAAGCTGACTTTGCAGTCAACTTCTGGTTATATTTGCATAGAATGACATTAGGATAAGTCTTCCATTTAATAGTAAAATGGCTATAATGGAAATGTAGTCTTATGAATTTCCCTTGCCTTTATGATAGCCTGATTGGGATGTACTACCACATTTAGATGAAAACTAAGAAGCAAAACTGACAGTATTTTGGAGTCAAAGTTATAGCATTTATGGGCACAGGTACCTGTGGAGAAAGAATCCATTGAAGCATGGCTGATGTAGTCGATTCAGTCATTTTTATGATTGACCATGCATTGATCAGTGGAATCCATCATGCAGCAATCTGCATTGATCCCTCCAACAGCAGAAATGACTAGATTGACTACTGCAAACTCATTATTTCAATTGCATAGACATAACATATATTAGATATTATATGAGGTCATGTACTGTATATATCACTCTGTGTTATGATTGCAGTGACACAAAAAGCCATATTTCTGTTTCTACTAAATTCCATCTTGTTAACCAATGGAACAGTTGGTTTGAAGGTGATATTTGCTGCTACTAGTTACCAGAAATTTTACACAGCAGTATAGTGTTACAGAATGAGAATTTCGTTTCTAGATCAAAGACCTTGGTTTTCATTCTCTGCTACTTAAACTCTTCTATCACTTATCTAGGGACATCATCTGCAATTATTTTTGAGGTTTCCAAGCTCTTCACAGATCATATATGCTTGAAGAACTGTATGCTGTTTAAGAAGGTTATTCATAGAGTCCAACTCTCTTATGATTCATGTGTTTATCCTCCTACAGAAGAGTAACTTGTACAAGATTACACAGTAGAAGAATCTGTTCTACAACCTCTCATTTTATTCTTATAACAACTCTTGGAAGATATTATTTCTCCTTTACAAACGAGAAATTGAGGCAAACAGAGGCTGAGTGACCTTCTTCAGAGTCACACAACAAATAAGTGTCTACGGGATACGAAGAGAAGACTATCTGATTCAAGATCCAGTGGTCTCTGCACTGTGCAACTTAGTTGCCTCTAGCAATGTGTTGATAGTGACTAGATTCTCCTTTCCTGAGAAAAGGCAAAAAAGTCAGTCTGAAATAAATGAAACCTCACTCATGAGCCTTTGGTATAGCAAACAGATAAAATAAACAGAAGTTTGCCATAAGCAATGGTAACATAAAGGAGACAAAAGTTTGAATATCATACTTACATTTCTTTAAATAAGAGGGCAAGGAGAATTTCATAATAAGAATTTTTGTAGTAAGGTTAGGTTATATCTCTGTTTCTGCCAATACCAAGTGATACAAGTGCATACATAAAGTTGGTATCTGCCCTAGAGGAGAAGTTAAAAGAGATGAAAGGGGCACCAAAAAGGTCTCATCTATGGGAAAGAACCCAGCATATATAGAAGCCAGCACTTTGATCATGGCAGCCTCTTCCCAGAGTCTCCCTTCCAGGACTTGAAGAATGGTTGGAATAGTGAATCTTCTCTTTCAACACTGGAAGCAGAGGAGCAAGATCACACTTCTCTCCAGCTCCCACTAATTCTGCCCCTCACAGCAGGCATAGAGCATTGAGTAATCAATCTCTATTGGTTAAGAGAGTCCTGAAAATATCAGTTTTGAGTCTCGTATTGCACCCACATTCCCCCTGCCTCTTGTTCAATATTTGCCATTGCACCTTGGTGTTGCTCTATACACATTGCTTTTTTCTCAGCAATAAGTCAGTAGAAGGCTCAGAGAATGAAGACATCACTAGACCTGAAGCCTCATGAGTATAGGATAATCACATTGATTAGCATTTATAAAGCCCTATAAGTTTGTGAAGTCTTGCACATTGTCTCATTAGAGTTTCATAACACCCCTGAATTATAGAGAACCTCCTGGATATCTTCTGCAACTAAGACAGGTCATAGGAATTAACAACCAACTGATACTGAAGAACCTAAAATCTGGTGGGGATATATAACGATTTACCAGACAGCACCTAATAAATTTTTTCTCTTTTATAAATATATCATATATTATAAATATATTACTGCTAAGGAGGCAAGGCCAATTTAGAAAACATTTGCTTTTGCAGGGGATACAAAGAATGTAGAAAAGATGACTCCTCCCTTCCTAGGGATTAACTAAATGTTGGGGGGGAAACAAAGTTAACTCATATAAAACTGTAAGAGAAAAGAAAGAGAAAAAAAAGACACAGAGTGGAAGAAAAATGGAGGTCAAGTGGGACTTTTGGTAACATAGACTGGGAATTCTCTGGCATGCTTCAAGTCTATTAGATCTGTGGGAAACACTTACATTGTGATGCAAGATGATTACATCAGAACTTTGGATGGGGCCTGGATCTATCAAGATTATTTAGCTGAGTAAAACAGAAGGAAGCATAATAAGGTGACACTAGGATTTGTTATCAAATCAAAGGATTTTACCTCTATGAATCTGGATGGGTAGTTTCTCCATTCTGCACCTCAGTGTCCTCATTTGCAAAGTAGAGAGAGGGTGGCAAACTAGAGTCAGTACAGTTCCACATGGATAGTCTCTTATTCTATTATGCTGATTACTTAGAGAAGAAGTAACCTGATGGAAAATATTTAAGGATCATATAGGACAATGATATTATGTGAAAATGTGTGATATAGACTGAAAGGACCATAGAAGTTCTAAAAGAGGGATATGAATGAGAACTAGAATATGTCTAAGGCTTCTTGGAAAAGGTAGAATTTGACTTGACTCACAAAAAATATTGACAATACTTGACAGGTAGAAACAAAGTAGATTTTTTTCAGCCTTATCATTGACACCAAGGAAAAAAGGTGCTTTCTCTGCCAGAGGAAATAGGAACTAATTTCAGCCTGTATTAGGGTGTAGCCTTTGCTATACACCCCACACTTAGTTGTGGCCTGCGGGACTCGACAGTCTAAAGACTCAGCTAGCCTGGGGTTCTCTCTTCAATTTCCTTTGACACTTTCTGACTTTCCAGTGCAAACTTAGTGACTGTGAACGCTGACATACCAAATGACTCCACAGTATAGAATCAGGGAAAATTACTCCTAATACACTTTCACGTTTGGAGTGCATAAGTATTTGATCAAGTGTTTTCAGTAAGCAGAAGCAAACCACAGGCTCTATGGGCAATCGCAGCTTAAGGCTTACTTGGTGACAACAATCACTCAGGCACTGGCATTCAGACAGGAAAGTGCTTGTCAAGATCAAAATGCTAATCATTGCTTGCTGGGAAATTCAGTTGTTCCCAGCTGTAGCAAATGCTCCACGTTGATCTAAGCAGCTGTACAATATCATTAGTGCCTGCTCCTAACTGGAGTTGGAACCTCATGGAAGAACAATCTGAAAATGGCCCTAGGTTAAGTCCAGGAGAATGTTATTGACTGTGTAACTACAGAGGTTGCTGTAAATGTCCATAGATTATTGGTACCAAAAAGCTTCTACTTCTGAAATTACTATACCCTTTGACTCAAAAGTCTGCACAAAATGTGCTCTATGGGATGTCCTTTGACTATCCCCATCCTCCAGCTACCCAGATGTACATATTGAATCCCTCTAAGATGAAAGTTTTAAGTCTAATTAAGTTTATCAGGCTTTACCATCTAGCAGGATTCTAAGATTTATCAGAAACTCACACTAAAGAGGGTGCAATAAAGGGAGTACACATGATCCCAGAAGGCGTCAATGGGAAATACCAGTCCTAAAGTGCTAAATTATCACAGATCACTTCCTAATAGTACAATACATGTCCAGATCTCAGGTAGTTCTGAAATACATACATACCACTACCCCTATACTAAGAGAACTCTCATGCAACAATGGAAATTCATTACTAGGCACAAAAGGAGAAGCTAATAATAACTCACACTTTTATAACACACTAAGGCTTATAACCTATCCATCCACTCTTTTTTTCAGAACAATCTTAGGAGATAGGCAATATTACTAGTCTTTTTTGTAATTTACAAATAAGGATATCGAGGTTTGTCTAATGACACCCAACTAGTGATTGTTGGAGGCAGAACTCCGATGATTTTGTCAACTCCTCTAACTTTGTCTACTGAAATATCAGCTATGGTGTAGTGCCACCATCATTCCATAGCTAACAGATGCTCGTAATAAGTACTTGATCACAATATCCATATTGCTTTGCTGTGACAAAGTCTCGTCTAGCTCCTCTTCTTTCACCCCAGAGACCACATGACACTGAACATGCAGTGTACTTAGGGTTTGCTTCCATACATCAGCAGTGGGAGTATTGGCTGATGTCACCTTCCAGACAGTCAAGGGCACTTGTCAAGGTTATTGGAGGCAATTCTTCCCTTGTTTTCTCACTGCTCAATTGGAATGCCTCTGCTACTGGAAATGCAACTACACCTTTTGGGAGTTAAGAAGGAAGGAGCAATTAACGCAGTAGAATATAATTTAACATACCTCTGTTTTGTGCTGTCCACAATTACAGCTTTCCTCCTTTTTAGTGTTATTATTAGTGAGGTGAAATAAAGATTTTTCAAACATCTCAGGCAGTTTTAGAAATCAAATGAAGATGAATGATTCTTTCGGAAATGTCTTTCTCCGCAGGGGCAATGCTGCAGGTGGAAAGTGAAAACATCAGGAGAGCTGGCAAAATGAAAATTGCTCTTTTAGAGAGGACTTATAGGAACAGCAGTGTGATGAAATATCCTTGCCCTTACTGTTTCTTTGAATGAGAATTTCATGAAAATATGACAGCATATGCAATGTGCATGGGCTATTTGTAATACAGTGAGTGGTCTTGGCCAATCAGTTCTCTAGCTGAAGGGAGAAGTGAGGGGAAAAGGGGCTGTACAATAGGCCTCCTCTATACAGGCACAGGGAAGAAGGTAGAGTTTAATAAATCTGGAATTCTGGAAGTACAGACCACAAAAGTTAGCAAGAGAAACTCAAGGGGTGTCAGCTTTGAATAAGAAAGAAATCAGGTATTGAGTTGAAAGCAGTCAGTGAGAGGCACATGTGGCAGCATCTCCCATGACCCATAGGTTTGAATGCAAAGTCGTACTTGGGAAAAAGCACCGGCTTTGTAATTTATCAGACTTAGGATTTGGAGAAATCATTCCTTTCATGTTTATTGCCTATATTGCTTTGGGCAAGTCAAAACCTATCTAGTTTTCAATGTCTTCATTAGTAAAATGACGGCGTTGGATTAGATGGCCTTTGAGGCCCATTCTAGCTCTAGATCTCTGAAGGTACGATCTGATAATGTGGCAGGACTAGAACCAGAGATAGCATCTGATTCAATGATCAAAAAATAAAAGATTATTACAAAGGACACTGAGACATAGGAAATGAAAAATTTTATCCCCATTTTAGATATAGGGAAAGTGAGACTCGTAGAGTTTCATCAATTTGGCCTTAGTCATACAGTAAGTCTTAGAGTAAGAACTTTAATCCATGCCTTCAAATAATAGTGTCATTGCTTTTCATACGCCCAACTAGGAATGGGATCAATGATCTAGGAAATTATCATTCTATTAGATCACTGAAATTATAGTCTGAGGACTAGGATTTGAGATCTAACTGTGCGATCTTTTTTTTTAAATTTATTTAAGTTATCAACATTCATTTCCACAAAAAATTGAGTTCCAAATTTTCTCCCCAACTCTCCCTTCCCCCCCACCCCAAAATGCCTTGCATTCTGATTGCCCCTTCCACCTATGTGCCCTCCCTTCTATCACACCTCTCCCTTCCTTTGTCCCCATCTTCTCTCTTGTCCTGTAGGGCAAGATAAATTTCTATAACTGATTACCTGTATTTCTTATTTCCCAAGTATAAACAAAAACAATTCTCAACATTTGTTGCTAAAACTTTGAGTTTCAACTTCTCTTCCTTCCTTGCTCTCCACCCATCCCTACTGAGAAGGCAAGCAATTCAATATAAATGTGAAGTTTTGTAAATGACTTCCATAATAGTCATGTTGTGTAAGACTAACTACATTTCCCTCTATCCTATCCTGACCTCTATTTCTTCTATTCTCTCTTTTGACCTTGTCCCTCCCCAAGAGTGTTTACTACTAATTGTTCCCTCTTCCCATTTGCCCTCCCTTCCATCATCCCCCCCACCCTGCTCATGCCCTTCTCTTCTACTTTCCTGTAGTGTAAGATAGATTTTCATACCCAGTTGAGTGTGCATGTTATTCCATTCTTGAGCCAAATGTAATGAGAGTAAGTTTCATTTTTTTCCCTCTCACCTCCCCCCTTTTCTTCTCCCCTGGAAAAGCTTTTTCTTGACTCTTCTATGAGAGATGATTTGCCCAATTCCATTTCTCCCTTTCTCCTCCCAATATATTCCTCTCTCATCTTTTAATTTTATTTTTTTAGATATGATCCCTTCCAACTCACCCTGTGCTCTCTGTCTGTCTGTCTGTCTGTCTGTCTCTCTCTCTCTCTATATGTGTGTGTGTGTGTGTGTGTGTGTGTGTGTGTGTATTATCCCTCCAACCACCCAGATACTGAGAAAAGTTTCAAGAGTTACAAATATTACCTTTCCATGTAGGAATATAAACAGTTCAACTTTAGTAAGGCCCTTGTGATTTCTCTTTCCTTTTTATCTTTCCATGCTTCTCTTGATCCTTGTGTTTGAAAGTCAAATTTTCTTTTCAGCTCTGGTCTTTTCATCAAGAATGCTTGAAAGTCCTCTACTTCACAGAATGACCATTTTTTCCCCTGAAGTATTATACTCAGTTTTGCTGGGTAGGTGATTCTTGGTTTTAATCCTAGTTCCTTTGACTTCTGGAATATCCTATTCCACACCCTTCGATCCCTTAATGTAAAAGTTGCTAGATCTTGTATTATCTTGATTGTATTTCCACAATACTCTAACTTTTTCTTTCTAGCTGCTTGCAATATTTTCTCCTTGACTTGGGAACTCAGGAATTTGGCTACAATATTCCTAGGAGTTTCTCTTTTTTAGATCTCTTTCAGGAGGTGATCAATGGATTCCTTCAATATTTATTTTGCCCTCTGGTTCTAGAATATCAGGGCAGTTTTCCTTGAAAATTTCATGAAAGATGATGTCTAGGCTCTTTTTTTGATCATGGCTTTCAGGTAGTCTCATAATTTTTAAATTGTCTCTCCTGGATCTATTTTCCAGGTCAGTTGTTTGTACAATGACATATTTCACATTAACATCCTTTTTTTCCCTCTGTTGGTTTTGTTTTGTAATTTCTTGGATTCTAATAAAGTCGTTAGTTCCCGTCTACTTCATTCTAATTTTTAAAGAACTACTTTTTTCAGTGAGCTTGTGAACTTCCTTTTCCATTTGGCTAATTCCGCTTTTTAAAGCATTCTTCTCCTCATTGGCTTTTTGGGCCTCTTTTGCCATGAGTTAGCCTATTTTTAAAGATGTTATTTTCTTCAGCATTTTTTGGGGTCTTCTTTAGAAAACTGTTGACTCACTTTTCATGATTTTCTTCTAGTGCTCTCATTTCTTTTCCCAATTTTTCCTCTACCTCTCTTACTTGATTTTCAAAATCCTTTTTGAGCTCTTTCATGGCCTGAGACCATTCAATATTTATTTTGGAGGCTTTGGATGTAGAAGTCTTGACTTTTATGTCTTCCCCTGATGGCAAACATTGTTCTCCCTCATCTGAAAGAATGAAAGAAAATACCTGTTCACCAAGAAACTAACCTTCTATAGTCTTGGGTTTTTTCCCCCCTTTTTGAGCATTTTCTCAACCTTTTGCTTGATTTTTGGATCCTTTGTCAAGAGTAGGGTATACTCTGGGGACCGTAAGATCTCAGTTCCTCCAAGGTGGCACAGTCAAGGGAGAGGAATTTACTCCCTGGCCTGGCTCATGGCTGAGATTTAGATCAGCTGTTCAATTCCCCCAGAGGCTTTAAATTGAGACTCCAACAATGGAAGCTAGTTGCAACCTTCAGCCACAGCTGCAGCTTGGGGCCAGGGCCAGGGGAGGATCCTGCTCCCTTGTCAGGGATGTGAAAACATACTCTCATTGACCTTTGAAGCTGCTTTTGGCACCTGTGGATTGAGTGATCTGTGCTTCCATTGCTGATGGGAATTCCACCTGCCCCCAAGGCCTGCTTCTCCCAGTGCTGAGCCATCCAGACTGGCTTTAGCTCTGTTCCACATCTGGTGCAGTAAACTTTTCCCTTCAGCCTTCCAGGTCCCTTTGGGCAGAAATCTCCTCCACTCCATTATTCTGTGGCTTCTGCTGCTCTACATTTTGTTGAGAGTCTTTTCTTTTCAGGTATTTTATTGGCTGTGGGGAAAGGGCTAGAGTATGTGCATGTTTCTTCTCCACCATCTGGACAACTGTGTGATCTTTACAATTATTTTGAGCCACATCTCCCCCAACTAAGCACTGATGAAGTTAGACCAGATGATTTCTAAGGACTTTTCTGTCTCCTAGAGACCATGTGCATTTGTGATCTTAGAATAAGATTTCTATTCTTTGTAAGCCAACAACCCCAGAAGTTAACTCACAACTAGTAAGGAGATATAAAACATTACTGCTACCACACATTTCCCCTTACCGCATTCAAATATGCAACCTCAGTAGAGTTTAGGGGAGTATAGTAGAGAAAAAGTAATGTGGAAATAGTAACCATCACCTGGAATCATTTTGTTAAAGACTGGTATAAAATTTTATGGAAAGGGAAAAGGTAGTACTATAATTCAGGAAAAAAGGAAGTACTCACTAATACTCAATACTACAGCTGACTCTATGGTAAAGTTTGATCATATCATCACTCTAATTTAGAAAAAGAGCAAAAAGCGAACCAAAAACGAATAAAAACCTTTCTGTGGTATCTGTAGAGGCCTTCTATAATGTGACTCCATACTCCCATCTGACCTTATCAGATACTATTGTTCTTCATTAATGCTCTATTATAAAACCAAATTATGCTTAATTCCCCATTTTCACCCAGTCTGCTCCTATCTCCATGCTTTTGCTTGTTCTGTACTCTATGACTAAAATGAAGCTTGTCTTCCTTAATCATTCCCATATTGTGAAACCCATTCTTCTTGGGAAAACCTACATGTTACTTCTGCTCTGATATCCAGAGATGCAAGTGATTTCTCTACTCTCAAATGTTATAGTTCATGACTTGCGACTATTCTTTGCACTCATGAAACACTTACAATTATGAACAATGAACTTAATGGTTGACCTCTTAGAATAAATCCCAGGTTTGTCTGTAGTAAATTGAGTACAATATTCTCTATTTATTCCAAAGTTTGATGGTGAGGAAAGTACTTTTCAAATTAAAAGGTATTATACAGATGGAAGTTAATACTTCTGTTGTTTTTGTTGTTAGTATTAATATGATTTGTTATGATTGCCATAATTTCCCACAGCAAGGTTAGTTAAAGTTATTTACCTGATGAGATAGAAAAGTTTTTCTTTATCACCATCAGCTGTAGCCCCTTTTCAGACATGTTCTCCTTACTGTTAACTGACAATGATTAGTTCTCCTGGCTTAATTTAACCAATTGGTATCAATTAAGCAACTAATTTACAAGGAGATACTATAAAGATACAGCAAGAATGGAAGTACAAGCATTTCAGCCACACATATGGGGACACACTGTTCCATTTACCACCCCTGATCCAAGGAGAGAGTAGATTCAAACTTAAAGAAGTTTAATAGCATTCATTGGTTCTACCAACTTCATTTCCAAATGAAACATAGCTATGCCATAAATCTTAATCTCAGTTAACACTGGGCTAAATCACAAAGTTTGTTCCTCAGGGGTTGGCTGCTAGGTTCACTGGCAAGAAAATCCAACATGAACTCTAGCAACCTGATCTCTGGGCCCTTGTCAGTCTGATCTTTGAAGGGCACAGACATAATAGCTTTCTCCTAAACTCCTTCATCCAGAAGGAGGAAAGATTAGAAATAATGAATGCAGAAGCAATAGCAAGACCATGTGCTCCTGGGATAAATTACTGAGACTCTGATAGGGATAAAGGCCTGAGGCCTCTCACCTCAGAAGTCTTTTAGCAATTCTGGCCTATTGAGTGTAAATAGGAATTGTTTCTATTTTGGTCAGAAATCCTGAGGGTCTTCCTCTCCCAGTATGATATTTTTCTCTTGACTATGTTAAAGAGGCCACTCTTTGCCTATTTTTTTTTTTTTTTTTTTTTTTTTTAGCATTAATCAATGGATGGGCCTTACCTCAGTCAAAGACCTTAGCTTTAAAAGGCCAATGTCTTCCACTGCTTCTGGAGCCATCTCCAGACATCCTGATGTATATGTGGCCACTAGATCCAAGTTGCTCTGGATGAGAAAGTGAGGCTTGTGACTTTGCGCAGCCCTCCCTCATTTCAATCCAGTTCACTTGCTTGTCATCATGACATCTTTGGAAACAATTGGAACTGATTAGCTGGGGAAAACAGCTCTTTTGTTTTACTTCCTCTCTCTCTCTCTCTCTCTCTCTCTCTCTCTCTCTCTCTCTCTCCCTCCCTTTCTCTCTCTCTCTCTCTCTCTCTCCTTCCTTCCCTCCTTCCTTCTTTCTTTCTTCCTTCCTTTCTTCCCTCCCTCCTTTCCTTTTCCTTCCTTCCTTCCTTCCTTCCTTCCTTCCTTCCTTCCTTCCTTCCTTCCTTCCTTCCTTCCTTCCTTCTTTCTTTCTTTCTTCCTCTTCAGAAATGTCACAAGATATTTTGGGGTTTGCAGGCTATATTTCTGGCTTAAGGACCATATCTTAAACCTAAGTCACTCTGACTCTCACTGATTGGACAACAATAGGTCCCAGGCCAAACACTACTTGGTCATTGTTTGGGCCCTGATTGACTCAGAGTGAACTCAGAGTAAAATAGGAATTGTTTCTGTTTTGGTCAGAAACCCTGAGGATCTTCACCTCCCAAATTGATCTTTTTTTTTGGATTAGGTTAAAGGGACTATTTTTTCCTCCATCTTTTAAATCTAGCTTTAATCAATGAATTAGCTTGCCTAAGTCAAACTGAGACCAGCTAAAGGTCTTCAGTGGCATCTGGGGCCATCTCCAGTTGTCCTGATGTATATCTGGCCACTGCACCCAGATGGCTCTGGAGGAGAAAGTGAAGCTGGTGATTGTGCCCAGTCCTCCCTCATTTAAATCCAATTTACTTGCATGTCATGACATCACCTCCATGATGTCATGGTTCTTTTTGAGAAATAAATACAAACAAGTACCCTCTTCAGTGGAATAGCCCCAGGCAAAAATAAGGACTAAAGACATACTTTGACTGATTAATACCTTTCAAATATGGCTCAGTTCGAGCTCCATAGTCAGGCAAAAAAGTTGCCATTTATCAGTTAATAGAATGTAATCAGGTGTGTGTGTTCAACCTTAGTTGCTAAAGAAGACCATAGAGAGAAATGATGAAGTGATTTACATTTGACTTTGTTTTTTGAGACTCTTCCAGAGCCATCTGAATCCAGTGACCAGATATTCATCAGGATGATTGGAGATGACCCAGGATGAGGCAACTGGAGTTAAGTGACTTGCCCAAGGTCACATAGCTAGTGAGAGTAAAGTGTCTGAGGTCAGATTTGAACTCAGGTCCTCCTGACTCCTGCACTGGTACCATCTAGTGGCCCCATGTAACCAGGTACATAACTTCTGCATATGCTCCTAAATCCATGTGAGGATTATACTGGTCAAGCACTCTGAGCAGGTTTTTAAGGCCTACACTCATTGCATAATCCCTGTATTTTACTCTGATCAGCTTCATAGCTGTTTTTTACATACCTTTACTCCTAGTTGACTGAAAGATCTTTCAGAGCAAGGTCCATGTCTTCAATTTTTGTTTGTCCTTAGTGAAGACTACAGTGTCTTATAACTAGTTGATGTTTAATAAATGTTGAGTTGCATTGAAATCAGTTAAATAGAATCAAAGTGACTGTAGCTGAGAAGCCTTACAGTCTATAGCTCTTCAGCATTTTTCTTTGTCTTTCAGGGTCTTCTAGTTGTAAGTCAAGTGAAGTATAATCTGTATTCACCATCATTTCATGGATGTCAGCCAGGCCTGGCTGAGTCAGATCTGACTTGATTGTCAAAGTAGTTTTTCTAAATAGGCTGACCATTGGAAGCCTGCATTTTTATCCTAACTAGCTTTCTGGCAGGTTTCAGTACATATGCTGACTAATAACATCCCCTCCCATTTCTCCATTTTTCCTTTGATACGGAGCTTTTACAAACAGAAGTATTCAAAATGAACTCAGCTCCTCCAACCAGGAGTATTCATTCTTGGCCAGGAACTAAAAATCAAATTGACTTTATTTCAGTCTTCAGGGGAGATGTCAAATAGTGAGTCATTTTCCTGAAGCTTAAGAATTTGCCCTAAGGTATAACACAGATTGAAATATTTCTTTGACAGTAGCATATTTTCCTTTACTACTATTCATACTGGGCTTGGATTATTCATTTTCAGTCAAAAGATATCCTAAACTCATGCCAGGACTCATAGCCTCCAGAATCAATTTTAGACTGTGAGATCAGATGGTGGGTCAGGCTATATAAACCCTATGATGAGTGAGGAATGCTACCAGACTACAAGAAGTTAATAGCCTAAAAATTTCCAAACATCAGGGAATCACAGAAGATTTGTATTTAAGAATTCAAAGGCAACTTCTTGCATCTTCTAATCAAACTCATGTCTGAGAAGCCATCCTCTCTACAACATAGATGCTCAAGGTTTATATAACCTCTTCTGGAAGGTCTCAAGTAATTGATAATTCACTGCTCTTTGAAGTAGGCCATTCAGTTTTTGACAGCTTTAATTTCTAGGAAGAGAAGTGTGTTCTTATGATGATCCAAACTTTGTTTTAATGTGAATTTTATCCATTGATCCTAGATCTTCCCTATACAGCCAAGATGAGCTATTTTCAAATATTTCCACTCCATGATAACCCCTAAAATATTTGAATACAGTGAGTCTCCTCTTCTTTTCCTCATGATAAAGGCTTTATCTTCTCTAGGTTAATTAATTCCATTTCTTAATTGGATCCCTTTATAGCATCATTGAAACTTCCCTCCAGATCCAAATTCATATTGTTTGAATCTATTCTAATTAATATTTTGTTAATGATAACAATCCGAAGCATTTTTATTATTCCCTGAAAGCTATTTTGGACTAAAAATCCATGGTGCATCACAACTACTCAGTGCTGATGGAGCCACACTGATTAGTGATAAGGACAAGATCCTAGAGAGATGGGCTGAACACTTCCATAGGGTTCTCAACAGACCATCATCAATCAATGCTGAGGCCACTGACCATTTACCTCAGGTTGAAGTCAATTGCTCCTTAGCTGAACTTCCAACTGAAGAAGAGGTTTTGAGGGTCATTAGACTCCTTTCACGTGGCAAAACACCTGGTGCTGATTCTATTCCAATTGAGATTTACAAGGTAGATGGACAATTGGTCATACAAAAGTTGACTGAAATTTTCCAGGTTATATGTCAAGAGGAGATTATCCCCTAGGAGTTCAAGGATGCCTCCATTGTCCACCTCTATAAAGGTAAAAGGAATAGATTGTCTTGAGACAATCATGGGGGCGGGGGGTCTCTCTCTTAGTCATTGCTGGCAAAACTCTTGCTAGAGTCCTCCTTAAAAGGTTGATCCTTCACCTGGAAAATGGTCACATACCTGAGAACCAGTATGGATTCAGAAAGGACTAAGGAATAGTTGATAATGGAGTTTGCTGCCTGACAAGTCCAGAAGAAATGTCAGTAGAACAGAGGTCTGTACATAACATTTGCAGATCTGACCAAGGCCTTTGACACTGATAGTCATGAGGGCTTATGGAAAATTATGTAAACATTTGGTTGCCCAAAAAAGTTCATTTGTATTGTACATGAATTGCATGATGACATATCTGCACATGTTCTGGGTAGTGGACAATGCTCTGATGCCTTCCTAGTCACCAATGGAGCGAAACAGGGTTATGTGCTTGCTCCCATGCTTTTTAACATGATGCTTTCAGTCATGTTGTCAAATGCTTTCAATGAGGAGGAGCACGTCATTAAGGTCAACTATCCATACTGAAAGTAAGTTCTTCAATTTGAGAAGGCTACAAGCCAAGATCAAAGTGGAGGGAATGCTGGTGCACGATTTTCTATTTGCAGATGATTGTGCACCCAATGAAGCCTCTGAAGCTGAGATTCAACAAAGTATGGATCAGTTCTCTGCTGCCTGTGCTAATTTCAGCCTAATAATTAACACCAGGAAAACACAGGTGCTCCATCAGCCACCACCACATCATCCATACATGGAACCATCAGTTACAACAAATGGAGAAGTTCTGAATGCAGTGGATAAGTTCACTTACCTTGGTAGTGTACTTTACAGAAATGTATATATTGACAATGAGGTTAATGCATGCATTGCCAGAGCTAGTTCAGTGTTTGGGAGGCTCTGCAGAAAAGTTTGGGAGAGATGAGATATTAGACTGACTACCAAACTGAAGGTCTACAAAGCCTTTATGTTGACCTCATTGTTGTATGCCTGTGAAACATGGACAGTCTACCGGAGCCATGCCAGGAAAATAAATCACTTCCATTTGAAATGTCTTAGGAAGATTCTGAGGATCACCTGGCAGGATAAGATACCAGACACTGAAGTATTTGCTCAAGCTGAACTGCCAAGCATTAAACTGTGCTTCAGAGAGCTCATCTTTGATGGGCTGGCCATGTTGTTCAAACGCAAAATGTAAGTTTGCCAAAAAGATTATTTTATAGAGAACTCATATGGGGCAGGCGATCACATGGTAGTCAGAAGAAGTGATACAAAGACACTCTCAAGGTCTCAAGAACTTTGGATTTGATTATGCAACATGGGAGACACTAGCACACGACTGCTCAGCATGGTGTGCCCACATCAGAAAACATGCTGTGCTTTATGAGCAAAGCAGAATTCAGACAGCACAAAATAAGCGTAGGATGTGCAAATTTGGAGTATCCACCCCCAAAATTCATATGGACTATCTGTGCCCAACCTGTGGTAGAGCATTCCAAGTTGGTATTGGTCAGATCAGCCACAGTGGGACACACTGAAACTTCTCCTTATGATGGTGATCTCATTTTGGTCCTCTTCAAGACTGAAGGACAACAATCATCTTGTTAATGTCTTTACTTAACAATGGGGCCCAGGACTGGTCAAAATGCTCTATACATGTCTAAACAAGGCAGGAGACAGTGGGATTATCACTTTCATTATTTGATATACTAAGTATTAATTAGTGATCCTGAGATCTCATTATTGTTTTTAGCTACTCCGTCTTACTGTTGACTTATATTCAGTTTTCCATTCAAGAAAACCCTTCATATTAAAAAGTGAGCTACTTCTTTCCATGGAAGACCCACACTGTACTTGCACACGTGATTTTGGGGAATGTTGTTGAACTTTACATTTACCAACATTAAATTTCATCTTATTAGGTTTGATCCATTGCTATAAGACCATTTTTCATTGTCAAAATAACTATTCTTCTTTGATTTTAAAGAAACCAGAAGCGCTGGGGAGAAGAATTCTAGAGACTGAAGCAGTCATCTGAGCAAAGGGTTTCAACAGAACTTTTTGAGACATTGATTTGAGAGTTCTTATGCACTGACTGTCCCTTACTGTTATTAGATCTTTCTATTAGAATATGAAGTCCTTAAGGGCAAGTACTCTGTGTTTCTTTTCATCCTTAGTCTTAGCACAATGTCTGGAACATAATTAGTGCTTAGTAAATGATTGCTGATTTAACTTGTCTTGACTCCTGAAGTACATTCTTATATCCAGATATTAAAAACCAATGTATCCCAAGCCTTAAGGGCAGGTAGGTGGCACAGTGGATAGAGTGCTAGGCCTGAAGTCAGTTTGTCTGTTCAAATCTGGCCTTAGACATTTACTAGCTGTGTGAACATGGGCAAGTCACTTAACCCTGTTTGCATCAGTTCCTCATCTATAAAATGAGATGAAGAAGAAAATAGCAAACTACCCCCGTATCTCTGCCAAGAAAAACCTCAATGGGGGTCATAGAGAGGTGTACATGACTGAAAAATGACTTAACAGCAAAATAATGAAAAGTAGAAGGGACTTGGAGAATGAAAAATAACTAAACAGAAGCAATCCTAAGTCTTTCTTTTCTGACTCTTCTGCAGATGCCACCTCTTGTAAACCCTTATCAGCTTCCATCTGGACTATTGCAATAACTTTCTCATTTGTATCCATGCCTCTGATCTCTCCCCACTCCAATTCATCCTCCACTTAGTTGCAAAAGTAATTTTTTCTAAAATGTAGGTCTGATCACGTTATCCCTCCCAACCCAACTCAACAAACTCCAGTGGCTCCTTATTATCTCCTGGATCAAATATGAAATAGTCTATTTGGCATGTAAAGACTATAATACCATGGGCTCTTTTTCTTTACAATCCTCTTATATTTTATTCCCTTCTGGTACTTTACAATCCAATGACACTGGCCTTGCTGCTCACACACAACACTCCATGCATACCTATTTTACTCACTGTTCTTCATTCCTGACATGTTCTCTTGCCTTCCCTGATCTCTATCAAAACTCAATTTAAATCATACTTTCTGTAGGACACCTTTTCCAGGGCTTCTGCATCCCCTCTCCCATTTTAGTGGCTTCCCTTTTAGAAGTCACCAAGTTATGTTGCATTCATCTTACATGTGTATTCACCAGTATCTTCCATAGCTCACAGTTGATACTAAAATTCTTCAGAGACCTTGAGAACGTCCTTGTACCACTTCTTCTGACCTCTTTGTGAGCACTTGCCTTCTACAAGTTCTCTGTAAAATAGTTTTCAGGTAAGCATGCATTTGACATTTGTGCTAAGAGGCCAGCTCATCAGAGTTGCTCTCTGTATAGTAGAGTTTGAATGCTTGGCAGATCAGCTTGAAAGAAAACCTAAGCGTTGGGTACTTTATCTTGCCAGGTGACCTTCAGAATCTTTGTTAGACAATTCAAATGGAAAGCAGTTCAGTTTTCTGGCATTACATTGAGAGACTGTTCATGTTTTACAGGCATATGACAGTAAAGTCAGCACACTGGCTCTGTAGACCTTTAGTTTCGTAAACAGTCTAAAACTTTTTCTCTCCCACACGTTCCTTCAGAGTCTCCCAAACACTGAGCTACTTCTGGCAATGTATGCCATCCTCATCATCTATGTGGATATCCCTGGAAAGCATATTGCCATAGTAAGTAAATTTATCCACAACATTCAAATTTTCTGAATTTACAGTGATCATTGGTTCCATGTATGAATGGTGCGGTTTGGTGTCCATCCTTTGTTGCTGAAGAAGATCATGCCATCAGAGAAATGATGACTTGACTTTGTTTTAAGTGAGGGAGGGCTGTGCAGGTCACCAGCCTCCCTTTTCCTCCAGAGCCATCTGAATCCAGTGACCAGACATTCATCAGGATATCTGGAGATGACCCAAGATGCACTGGGAGACCTTGGACCCTTTAGGCCAAGGTCTTTGCAGGTACTCACACAGGGTGAGGGGTGAGGCAACGACCATTCATTGATTAGGCCTGTTTAAAAAGTAGCCAGGGCATGACCCCTTTAATGAATGAGGTCAAGAAAAAGACAGGCATCAGACTGGGAGGGAGGGAAACAGCTGTTAGTAATCATTTTAAAGCTAGGAGGGTCCAGAAGAGCCCTTAGGCAGGGGCCCATTGGCGTCCCAGCTTCAGAGTGCAGTATGTTTAAGATTTGGGGAAAGGACAGAACAGGACAGGGGAAAGGAAAGGAAAGGAAAGAATGGCATGGTGCTGGCTGGGGGAAGGACTGTTTTCTTTCTATCAGGCCAAAATTCGCACAAATGATAGATGAAATATGAATGGAGGATAAAATTAGAGGGAAATACTAGATCATGGGGACTGGGGAATAGTCAGTGAAACAAGATTCTCATGGAGAAATTGTGATTTGAAATTAGTCCTGAGAGAGTCCAAGGAAGCCTTTAGTGAGTGATGTGGAAGGAGTGGAAAGAAAAGGGAAAGAAACAGCCTGCACAAAGGCTATGTGTGATCAACAGAAAGAAGACCAGAGAGCAAGCACCTGGAGCAGGAATCAAATGTAAGAATATTGGAAAAGGTAAGAAGAAGATACATTGGTAAAGGCTTTAAATGCTAAACACAGATTTTTTTATCCGATCCTCATGATAACAGGGAACACTGGAGTTTATTGAGTGAGGTCTGGAGGGAATGGAGAAATGCCACTGTCATATGTGCTTTAAAAGGAAAAATGTTTGAATCTTGGCCCAAATCTAAAAGGCAAATCTCAGGAAAAGAAAATTAATTAAAACAAGTTTATTAAAAAAAAAAAATACCAATGCACAAAACATTGGTGGGATGTCTGTTGAGACCAACACAGGATTCAAACCTTGAGCAGTTTTTAAAGACAACTTTATATGATAAGAAGACAATCCCCAATAGGCACACTTTTAAAAAGGCAATTTTGTCTTAGCCCCTCCCTCTTTGCCACATCATAAAGAAATGAGATAAGAGATAAGGGGATGGGATGAACTCATATAACTACCTGCCTATTGCCAGGTAGGGCAAGGGGATCAAAAGTACGTGTCTCAGACTAGCTGATGCCTCCCCAAAAGACTAATTAACACTATGTGCTGACTTGAAGGTATGTACAGAGACAAGTAAGCCTGAAACAATGGGATCATTTAAACTGCCTCAGCACAAATTTCAATACCTGAACTTTAGGAAAATGACTTTGTCATCTGAGTTTGAAGATTTGGTATTGAATCATTTTTTTTATCCTTTCTGAGTGTTTATGGAAAAAAAAGAAAAACAAATCTGAAGTTCAAGTTCCTCACTTATGAAATTGCGTTAATACCTGACAGGATTATGGCTATGAAAGTGGGTTTTATTTTTAAAATAATATATAAATAGAATTAATAAAATAACAATGTGCTTTGGAAAGTTCATTAATATATGATCTCATTTTATAAAGAAAGGAAGCCTAGGAAGAAGGTAGTATTATTATCCCCATTTTGAAGATGTGGAAACTGAGAGAGAGAGGTCAAGTGACTTGTTCAGGGTTACTTAGCTAGTAAGTGTTTGAAGTTGGATTTGAACTCAGGCCTTCCTGACTCTAAGATTAGTGTTGTAACCACTTTGCCCTTTAACTGCTATACAAAATAGGATCTGATTTAAAATAAAATATTATGTAATAGTTATGAAGTAAAAGACAATTTCTAATGTGGAGAGAAGGGGAGATTTGGAGTGAAGGAGGTATTTGACCTGATTTCTTCAATCTTCATGGAGTGTCAACTTATGAAAATGTTATGGGTAAGGTGAAATGACACCATTCTAGGCATAAGAAACAACTTGCACAAAAACATGAGGGCAAGAAACCAGGGTACTTGTTTGGCAAACAGCAAATAATCCAATCTGGTTAAAGGAAGCTTCATTGGAATAGTTCAGTCATGTGAAATGAGAGAAAAAAAATATTTTTCATTGTCCTTGCTGTGTCTGTTTTGGGTATGTTATCTGTTTCATTCCATTAGGCAGTTTGACACAGTAGAGAAAATACTGGAAATCTGGAGACCTTCTACTAATCCCACCTCTCCAATTCAATTCTCTGACTTTAGGAATGTTACTTTGCCCCTCTAGGTCCCAATTTCTTATCTGTCAAATGAGAGACTTGTGCTAGATGAGTTACTTCATTCCAGTTCTAAAATTAGGTCATCTCTGAGACTGTCTTTGATCTGTGAATCTTTATATACTATGTGATTACAGGGTAAATTATACCCCAGGAGGAGATGAGAGGAGGCTGGGTCTCAGAATATGAGTCATTGCTCTTCTCAGCTATCAGTCTCTTCTTGATCTAAGCAGACATAGCTAAGAAAGGCATAACTTGGGGTTGACTACCCTAGGATGAGATCAGCATTGGCTAAAGAAGACCAGGGTACAAGTCAGTTAGTAAACAGCCCTGATTAAGGACTTACCATGTGAAAGGTATTGTATTAAGGTCAAGGAATACAAAGAAAGACAAAAACAAGCTCCCACACTTGAGGAGTTTATAATCTGGGGTGTGGGGGGAAGAGACAAAATGCAAACAACTGTGGACAAACAAGATACAGAAAAATTAGATTGGGAACAATCTTAAAGTGAAGTATAATAGTAAGCATTCTGGTCCCCAGTGCCTAAAGGCTGTGTGCTATATTTTTATCCCTCAACCAAGTTTTTTCTGATACCTTGTGGGGTTTGGGGGTACTTTTATCTTCTGTTACTGGCTCAAACCCTTATCAGTGGTGTTCCCCTAGTTTTAGGGGTCCATGCATCCTGGTTCCACTTCAGATATTTGAAAGTCAGATAAGCTTTTTTCTAGAAATATTTACTACAAATATATAATGGAAACAAACATTTACCCCATTCTACCTAACACTTCATATATATATATATATATATATATATATATATATATATATATAAAATTATTCTTATATCAGTGGTATCAAACTTATATAGAAAGGGATCCCTGCAGGCTAGCATCTTAAGTTCGAAAACCACAAATTATCATTATATGTATTTTTTAATTTTATTAAACATCTCCCCATCACTTTGGGTTAAGCCTATTAAAGCCAACAATTTGATAACTCTAGCCTACTCTATCTTAGTCTCCTGGCAGGAGAGGTGGATTAGGTTTATAATTTAACTTAGTTTTTACTTAGCATTCACTTAGTCCCACCCAGTTCCAAGTCTAAAGTCCTCCATGGCCTTACATCCTAGGACCTGGTGTTTTAGGGCTTCTATTATGATGAAGTTGCAATATCCATCTTGCAATCCCAGGCTCCGAGTTTCTGATTACTTAAAATACTGAGACTTGAACTCTAATCTCTACATATAGGACTGAAAAGGATGAACAAAATAAGACCAAAACCCCAAGGTATTTCTCAGAGCCACAGGTCTTAAGTGGAGAGGAAAAGGTGACCCTTACCCACTTAGATCATTACTTTACATCACTTTGAGTAAACCACTTCTAGACCCTGCTGTAATGAGAAAGAACAAAGTTGTGCCTCAATCAGGTATATTTAAACCAATTAAAAGAGGCTGAATGAATGAAAAGCTGTGGAAAGAGACAGTTTCCAGTTATGTGACAGACCAATGGAAATTGTCCACAAATATGCTAGTCCTCCCAGAAGAAGTTTCCTGGAGTCTTCTAGGTGGAGCTATATCAATTTTTAGGGAATCTGGCCATGCACCAAAACCATGTGACAGGAGACACGAACATTCAGGAAAACCAGGAATGGCTTTTTGCAGAAGGTGGGATTTTTCCTGAAGCTTTAAGGCAGCCAAGGAAACTGGAAGCTGGAGATAAGGAGAGAGAATTTTCCAGACATTGTGGACAGTTAGCAGAAATGTGTAGTCTGGAGTGGGACTGACATGTGCAAGGAATGAAAAGGATAGCAGTTTCACTGGATCACAGAGTATGTGGAAGAGAGTAAAGTGTAAGAAAACTGGAACTGGAGAAAGGGACCAGGTTATAAAGGTTTTTAAAAGCCAAACAGAAGATTTACTATTTGATCCTTGGGGTGATAGAGAATCATGGGAATTTATTGAGTAGGGTGAGTGACATGCTCAGAACTATGCAATAGGAAAGTCACTTTGGAAACTGAGTAGAGAATGGATAGGAATGGGGAGAGATTTAAGGGAGGGAGAGTAAGTAGGGACACTAACTCTGGCATGAAATGATGAGGACCTGTACCAGCATGGTGGTAGTGTGAAAGAACAGAAGAAGTGTATGAAAAAGATGTGGTGAATCTAGAATTATTAGAACTTGCCAATAGATTGGATATGGGGAAAGGATGGGGACAGTGAAAAGGAATGAGAAATTTAGCATGAAATATGCCTTGTGAGATTAGATGAATGGAAAGGATAATGATGTTATTCTCAATAGTAAAAGAGAAGCTAGGAACAAGGAAGGTTTTTTTGGGAAATACAATCAGTTTAGTTTTCGGCATGTTGAGCTTAAGTTGCCTATGAGACAAGTAATTTAAGATACTCCATAGGCTGTGGAGTATGAGAGACTAGAGCTCAGGAGAAAGGTTAGGCTGGATAAAGAAATCTGAGAAGCATCTTCATAAAGATGATTATTGAATTCTTGGAAATGCGATTATTAAGTAAAGAAGTTTTGGAGCAAGAAGGTATAGGATGGAGTATTCACAAATATTTAGTTAATGGGCATGAAATAAATGAAGATCCAGTGAAAGAGAATGCATAAACATTAAACAGTAGGACAGGTAAAAGAAAAACCAGGTGAGAACAGTATCAAAGGATAAAAACATCTAGATAAGAGAATATCAAGGAGAAGCCGATAATTGACAATGTTAATTGCTACGGAGAAGTTGAGAAGTATGAGGATTGAGAAATGGTCATGAGATGTGATTCCTAAGAAAGTATTAATAACTTTGGAGAGCATAGCTTCAGTTGAGTGAAAAGGCCACATTATAAAGAATTTAGAAGTGATTGAGGGGAGGGGCCTTCTATAATAGGTTCTTCCACTTCCTTTCCTCTTACTCCCTTCTTAATTCTCAGCTGAAACTGTGCTAGTATTGGACAATTAAGAAAATATTGGAACCTTTGGAGACAACAATTTTAGTTGAATGAAGAGATCAGAATCTAGACCACACACATTTAAGAAGAGAATGTGATGAAAAGCCATTGAAGCACAAGTTAGAGATGTCTTTCTCAAGAAGTTTAATCATGACAGGTACCAAAAGTCTTACTTTTCATCTGGGTTAAGAGTTGTTTTCTTTTTTCATGATTATCTAAACATCAAACTTACTTCTCAGTATTTAATGTCTCATAATGAGATTTGGGTCAATAGTACAGACCTTGGAACTGTACTAGGGAAATGTTAGAGAGTTTTGAATGCTTGGAAGTCTATAGATTTTAATTTTGTTTGACTTTAAAGTTAGATGGGTATTCAAAGAGGAGTAGCACCTCTGCTGTGAGGTCTTGCTGAGCCCTTTTTAGGGCTGTTCAAACACCTTTGGTATCCACCTGCCACCCAACTCTCACCTGTGGCTCCAAGAAACTGTAGCATGTATAGTGACCATACCCTGGTAAAATTGCCTGAGCAGATGAGCTAAAGCCCATAAAGACCTTAAATCCATTGGTGAGTTAGGGGATGTTTATCACAAATATGTGAAGACTTCTACCAATGGAATGGGTGAATGAGAACTGCTGAAGCAGGTACTATAGAGAGCTTAGAGCTGGGTCAGGCATCAAAGATGCCAAGGTCATCCACTACATTCTGGACCAATTCTAGTTATCTTGACTTTTTCTTGCCACTAGACATTGATGACTCTGGAAGAGAGAGTGAGGCTGATGACTGTGCAACTCACAAATCAATTTACACAGTAATCAAGACCTCATCCTGTAAAGTCAATGGCACTATTTGAAAATGAAGAACAAACAGCACAATAACAGGGAAAATAAATAAAATCAATCCTTGGGGAAGCCATTTCTTTGAAATGACACAAAAGTAAGGAAAAAATATATGAATGTTGATACATTGAACCTATGGAAAATAGGAACTAACTTAAGTTCCTTTGAGCACTAAAAACTAATCTTTCACTAGAGATAGCTGTACTACTAAAGAGGGGAAAAATGTTTTTCATGTTACTTTTTATTTTGTATCCTGCATGTTATGGGTTATTTCACAGTTACTCTGTTAGGAAAAGTGCACATTGTCAGAATTAATGTTTTGTTATAAATAGTTGTGTGCAGAAAATTACACCTGTTGGTGTGTATATGCTTCACCCACCTGGGCTTCTGGAATAGAGGGTTCTGGGTGTAAAGGGGAAAGGAGCCTTTGGGAGAATTCTCTTTCCCCTTCTAGTTTCCCAGAAATACTGGGTAATGTCCATCCCCTCCCAGGCAGCCTACATCATCTTGCTCCAGCCTTCCTCCCTGGAGAGGAAGAAAGGAGCTAAACCTTTAGTACCCAGGGACAAGGGATTCAGCCTTGGACATTCATTGAACTATCTCAGGAGCAGAAACAGGATTACCCTACTTTGTAACACAAAACTTGAGTGTTAAAACAATGAAATCATCCAACAAATGCATGGGAGCTCCTTACACCATTTGGGTAAACAAAACCAGTGAAACACCTCGTAGGATAGTAGTTACTTGAAAATTTGTGTGCATCACATGTCTCTCTGTCTCTCTCTCTCTCCCTTTCTCTTTTCTCTACTGCACATAACCTCAGATGTGTAGCTTGCCAAAACAAAAGTGAAAATGAGGCTACCAATAAAATCATGTGAAAGCTTGAAATTGTAGGAGTTAAAGGCACAAAAGTTGAGGACTGATTGTATAGAATGATTAACTAGAGAAGAAGGGAGACATGGGCATGTTTGTAGGCAATAGCAGTCAATAGATAAGGAGAGATTGAGGATAAAAATGAGTGAGGATAATAGAGAGGAAAATTTACAGAAGATGGGATGGAATGGGATCACTTGTATATATCGTGGGTGATGCCTTGGAAAGAAGAAAGGTCTGAGTGAAGGAAATAAGTGGGAGAAGTTGTCTGAGTGATGTGAGTGGAGGAGGGAAGAAGAGGGAAATCCAAGTGAGTGACTTCACTTTTTTTCAGTGAAATATGGGACAAAATTCTCATCTCTGAGGTTTGGAGGAAGGGGCGTGCATCATGGATGATTTGAGAAAGAATGGAAGGGTTTGCGAAAGTTGCTGTGGCGATTGAGCTAATAAGTCAACTGAGTTTTAATAGAAGATTCATTGAAAACTTAGTCATGTCTAGAATATTCTATTCCAGAGTTAGCCCAGTGGATTTCATTTGCCATAGTACATCACTATTGGTCTATAGCAGTTGATAATCACCTGGCTCATAAATTATCCAGACTTCAGAAACGATCTGAACATGAGCTAAAGTGATTTTCTGGGCTTTCTAACCTAGGGACTTCTTTTCTTCCCTGTTGAACTTTTGGCTCTTTTCCTTTAACCTACAAAATTTGTCACACACTGAAAAGAGAAATTAAAAGTCATTGAATTGGATCCGATCATTTAAGAGGTAAAGAAGCTGAGGCAAGAGAATGGAAAGGATTTGACTCAGTTTCCCCAGGTATATACTTTACCTGTTGTGTTAGAAAAAAAGAGAAATTACTTTTTTCAAAAAGTTACAGGATAATATAATTCTAGAGCTACAAATGACCTTAGAATTTGAAATTTTAGAGTTGGAAGAGATCTTAAAACACGGAATGTTACAATCATAGAGTGTTAGATATCAAAGCAACTGACTTTAGAACATGGAATGTGAGACTTGGAAAAGACCTTAGAGATGAAAAAATCCAGTATATTCATTATTCACTTTAAGGGATTAAGAAGTGAAGTGACCTATTCAAAGCTGCAGAGTAGTTTGTGGCAAAGCTAGAACTAGAACAGAAGTCCTTCCACACGCAGTCTGGTACTCTGGCTACCATTCCACACAGTTCCTAAAGGAAAAATAATTATTTTGATCACCCTTCCCTAGGTGAGTGATTTCCCTTTACTTGCCATGGGATCACAGGCCAGAGCTCAAAGAATATTGATATTATTGCCCAATTCTTGTCCACAACAGGAGTTAAAAGGAACTCAAATTCATCAACAGTACAATATTTTAAATATATGGAACATAAAGACAAAAGGGAATATATTTACTTTCTAAGGAAATTCAACTGTCTTGTGAAGTATTTAATATTAAAGAATCATTTTAAGCAGCAAAGAGATTGCATTTAAAACTTTTTAGTTGATAGCTAATTTATTACCTTTATTAGTGACAACCAATAGTTTCTTGGGGGTTGTGAAAATGTAATTAGGTTATCACAAACTGTCATCGACTGGGGTTGTGTTTCTTAAATGTTCATACCATGACCCATAAATATAGACCTTTAAGGGTTAAATGCACACACACACACACACACACACACACACACACACACAATGAACAAACACCTGGTGGGGGAAACGAATTAGAAACAAACAAGAACCCATGAACTCAGTTTTTATAACAGAGCTCTTGAGAGGAAGGAATAGAAGCAGAGGGATAAAATGTGACTATTTTAGTAACAAATACATCAGGATTTGGGTATCCAAAAGGGTTATGTTCCTTTTGCAGCCATATTCTCAAGAGTTGTTGTGTTCAGTCTATATGAATTGTATCCACCTTTTCATAACACAATTTGGGGCTTCTTGGCAAAGATACTGGAGTGATTTGTCATATCCTTCTCTTACTCATTTTATAGATGAGAAACTGAGGCAAATAAGGTTAAGTGACTTGCCCAGCGTCATACAGTTTGTAAGTGTCTGAGGTTACATTTGAACTTGGACCCAGCATTCTATCCAATGTGCCACTTAGCTGTCCCTCTCAAGAGACTTTACATCTATTTCAGGGAGGCTGCTTAAAGTTAGAAAATATCAGAAAATGGAGTAGTGGTGGGGTTGGGGAATGTTTGAAGGAATCAAAAGACCTGATCTTAATCTGCAAGATCTGGGATGTTTGTGAAATATTCTATTTCATCATTTTGTAAAAATTCCTTCTATTTTTCTTCCTTTATCTTTTCTCTCATTTGTTGTTATCTCACACTTAATGCTTCTCCTTCCTGTAATATCACTCACTTCTAAACTCTCTGCAAGCTGTCTTGCATCCTCATCATTCAACTGAAACAGCCTTCTACAAAATTACGAATGGCCCCTTAATTGCCAAATCTAATGGGCCGTAACTAGGGCAGGGTGATTGGTGCTTTGCCCAAGAGTGCTAAAATTTAGAGGACACTAACATTACCATTCCAGCAAGCATTTCAGTCCTCATCCCCTAAAGCCATGATTCAGGTGAGTTATTCTCCTTGTTTCACATGCAAAAATTCCTGGTTACGATGTTATTCAATGCATTGCTTTGCAAATATTACAGGACTAATAAATGCATGCAGTCAAATAGAATAAAAGTGTGATTTGGAAAAGGGATGAATCTAAATAACATAATTTTGGGTCTTAAAAAGACCTTTCTGTCATTTGAAACTGTAAACACCTCCTCCTGGACACTCTTTCTGGGTTTTCTGGGGGCTTTTTGGGGTGCTCCCACTTAACTGCTCCTTCTCAGTTTTTTGTTTGTTTGTTTTTGCTTTGTTTTCCTAGATGATCCCCTTTGTCACTGGCTCTGAGTATATTCAAGGCTCTAGAAAGGATCTTTACTCTTTTCTTTCTATACTATCTCACAGAATGGTCTAATCAAACTTGTAGATTTACCTAGTCAAATCAGACAGTCAATAAACACTTTTTAAGTTAGTGATATGTTCTAGACATATGTTCTAGACACCGTGTTAAGTGATATGAATAATTAACAGTTCTATTAATATAATTTTCGTCTCTGTCCTTTTCTCCAATTCTGCATCACCTCTATCCCTGTTGGACAATCCAAACTGGATGTCCTATAGGCATCTCAAACTCTACGTGCCCAAAACAATGTATTTCTTAGCTCTCAAACTTTCTCCTCTTTGGAACCTCCCTCTACTATGTACAGGATCACCATCCTTTCAGTCACCCAGTTGAACTATACTGTTTTTTGAATTTACTTCACTAAAAATTTCCCAGTTACATTTCAATCTTGTTCCTGGACACTCTGGAGTTTTACTGGCTGCTCGCAGTACATGCTCCAAGTCTGACACTTCTGCTCCATGTCTATGAATTGCCAAGAAGGTGCTGACTGACACTGCTAAAGGAAGTTTGTTTGCCTGGAAGTTCCCTAGATTAGTGACATCACAAATGCAATTCCAATCTCTGTTTCTAACAAGCATCATTATGACCTACAAAAGAATAAAAAATGTCACCTGCTTTTTTTTCTCAAATCATATATGTAAAGCTATATACAAACCTCAAAAACACCATAAACATGCTCACTGTTTGGCCATTACTTGATGGTCTCTCACCTGATGGTACCTGTGGATCTTTATTATTTTTTCTAGGACCACAAGAATCTGATTTCTCCTGAAATGTTCTATTGCGGGAAAGACTTCATATCTATTTTTAGTTCCAAATGTTCAGTAGTTTTCCTTCTCTTCATTTGCTGTATTATATTTTTCTTCCCTGACTACTATTGATATGAGGTAGTATTTCTGGAACTCTTGACTCTTTTATAAGCTTTTCTTCTCCACCCTCTTTATTTTATTTTATTCTTTCTTTCTCTCACCCACTGACAAAAAAAAATGCACTTCATCCTCCCTATGTACTATATTGAGACCTCTTCTATTGCCCAGTAATTGCCTGCTGGTCGAGAGACAGGATATCTCAGTAGAAGACGTACTGAACAGAAAGATCTTATAATGAGCTTTTTTTGATAATGGAAGCCAAGGTCAAAACAAACAAACAAATGAATGAATAGATAAATAGATGGACAGAAAGAATGAATAAAGAACCAAGTAAATATATAATAAATGAATATTCATATCTGGAGTTTTTTTTAAAGATATATTAGGAGAATGATTTTTAAAAAAAGCCGAGGTGGAGTGGGGTAGCGGAAGGAGGACTCATGCTTATGTTGGAAGGGGAAATGATTATTGATGAGAGGGAGCAAGCAGAGCTGCCCAATTATTACCACTATTTCTCCTTCTCTTTTCTCTGCCAAGGAGAATGATTGTTATACCAGAAAGCCCCAAAGAAAAATGACTAAGGGGGATTTGATATGCAGAACATGTAAGGAGACAGTAAGAGAGAACCTAACAGCCCTTGATGAAAAAGAAGGCAAGAGCCCATCCACTTGTAAAAGAGCTAGCAGAGGAAGACTCCCTTTCTGCAGTTTGTTTCAAACAGTTTCGCTGTTTCAGAAGCAGAATATCCCCCAAACATCCCTCAATTTACAGGTGAGAATTAGACAAGACCAAATTAGAATCCTTAAACTTGGCATGCATCCCAGAAAAGTTCGCTCACCATTGTGTTAAGTCTCTGGTTTTGTTGCAAGAATATGACAGAAAACGTACTTATTTTTCTTATAATATTAGAGAATGTAGTCCCTCCATTCAGCCTCTAATAAAAATGGGGTAAAAAAAGAAATAAGGACTTTTCACTGACTACTTGACTCTAACTAGAAGTCTGATATGAGCAGAGTCATTTAATTTCATCTATTTTTTTTTTCCTTATTCTCTTGGCCTGGCCAATGAAAAAAGGGTAGGGGAAGAATAAATAAAAATACAAAGATAAAAAGACTATTTTTCTCATTCATGAAATTTGTTACACTGAACAAATGATGAAATTTATGAATTTTATAAATTTTATTAGTTCAGTGAATAATATTATTGAAAGGAAATGAAGTTGGCTAAATCTATGTGATATACTGCATCTCAATGTGAGATTCCCTGGATGCCTTTAAATATGAATTTTTAGATTTAGAATTTGAATTGTAAGTTATTTGAATTTTTGTGTCAAGGTGGCTTCCACCTTTAAACCTACTTTATGCTTTTTTTTTTTTTTTTACTCTTACCCCATATCATCATTGATGACTATATCAAAGATGGAAACTCTAGGATGCAGGCATCATTTCAAAACATAATGGTTTCGCTCACTTTCTATTTGACAGAAATATAGGTATATTTTAAGTATATGTTTTCCTTCCTGGGGATTGAAGCCATATAATGGAAGAAGGTAATTGTTCTGTCTTATCTCAGAGAGCTGTGATAGAGATAGTATATAATTTACTAACAGAAATTATTTAAGATGCCACTTTTTGGGGGGGAGAGAAGAGGATAATTTTTGGTATGAACTTCTTCCTTTTTTTTGAAAAAAAATGATTTGCATGGTTTATATTTGAGATGCAATATCCCAAAAGGATCAAGGTATATTTTATTTCTGTTTGGAAAACAAAACAAAACAAAAAACTGAACTTGTATATCTTTGAAAATGTAAATTGCTGATTATGATCTGCATAGATACACTATTGCCAGTTGTGTGTGTGGGAGAGAGAGAGAGAGAGAGAGAGAGAGAGAGAGAGAGAGAGAGAGAGAGAGAGAGAGAGAGAGAGAGAGAGAGAGAGAGACAGAGAGAGAGAGAGAGAGAGAGACAGAGAGAGAGAGAGAGAGAGAGAAAGCTTTGGTGTGTATGTGAAATAACTAGCTGGTGAACAGAATAGAATACTAAACTTAGAGTTAGGAGGAACTGAGTTCAAATTCTTCCTCAGTCATTGAACCTTTGTAAACCTGGGCAAGTCAATTCACTTCTCTCTGACTCAGCTTCCTTATCTATAAAAGGGTGATAATAAAAGCATCTATCTCACCAAGTTCTTGTGACAGTCAAATGAGACGTCACATGCAAAGCACTTTGCGGTCCTGGAAGCCTTCTATAAATACCAACTATTATATATAAATACTAGCAATTAAATAAGTTTCCAATTTTTAGAGTTTCTGAATATGTGTAAAACAATCGTTTCCATGTATAATATACACAATACAACAGAACACAACCACACACTCATACACACACACACACACACACACACACACACACACACGCTTGAACAGAGCATTCAGGCAATGTCTTGCCTAGATACACTGACACTGTATTTGCATTTGTGAATTGAAAATAATTTAGAATGTATAATTTGGAATGCTTAAACTATAATTTTGATATTGGAAAGTACATGGTATTCTGATACAAATCATTTTGGATCCATGATGCCCCAATGCAAATCTAAAAATGAAACAGATAGCTTCAATATTTTAAAATGTGATTCCTATTTCAACCCATGTGCCAGAAGAGTATAGCATTGTACCATTACACCACTGCATAAAAGCCTTTCCTGAATTTCAGAGCAAAGGTGTGTATGGAAGGGAGAGGGCCTAACGTAGAACCTAGAAGGTTCGGAACCAAGAGTTTTGGGCCTCGAAAACTGAGCTTCCTTAAACGATGACAACGTAATCCTAAAGTTATAAAACTAATGAATGGAATGTCAGATGTGGACTGAGGAGATTGTTTTTTCTATTCTCCAAACTTAGAGGAATATTTCTGAAACTGTAATTATATCCTGAACCATAACTTCACATGAAAATTTACACTGAAAAATATTTCTCTCTTGACTAGTAAAAATTGTGCCCTTACTGTCACTTCCTTGCTAAGACACCACTGAAGCATTATCTTTCCTACAAGGTTTTCTGGGCCAATGAGACGGCTTTGTGAGGGAAGAAGATGGCATTGGCAATTGTATAGGTTTTACAAGAAGATAGCTTGAAATCTCCCCAAAATGTATTTTTGGGGGGCAACAAGAGAAAAGTGCAAAGAAAGAACACAGATTCTTTCAGAAAACCAGATATGTCTACAGCACAGATAAAATGCTGTTAACTATAATGGGAGAGTAGTGGTAGACTTTTTCCCCTCAGCTGCTAAGGGCATCTTTATTCTTACTCCAATTCCCTACCAGTCCATCTCTACATACAGAGATTTTTAATTATTTTTTTTCTAAAGCTTTCCAATTACTTTACACAGACCTTTCAATGCACAAACTATTATTGTTTCTACTGCTATTAACACTGATTCATATAGATAAGGGGTGACTTCACTGATACGCTGAATGAGTGTAAGTGCCACCTCATTATTAAGGCTGGCTTCTCTGAGGGTACTTTTTACCCTTTATAGTTCACAGAATGTACAAGCTAAGTAGTATAAAGAGCACTGGACCTGATATTAGGAAGGCCTGGATTCAAATTCAGCTTTATGAACTTACGAGCCGTGTGACCCTGGGGAGATCAACTAATTACTGCCTATCCCAGTTTCCTCATCTGTAAAATGGGGAAAGGAGGAGCACCAACATCCCTTGCAAGGACAGACTCAAATAATATCTGTAAAGTGGTCTGCAAACCTTAACATGCTGCACAAATAGCCACTGTCACTAACAGCTAGGATCCTCATGTTCAGGCTTTGTGTCAAGTGACCACCCGGGGCAATATTTTAATGAGTCATTTATTCTACATAGGTTTCACAGCTAAACTCCCAAGGTCAGAATCAAATGTAAACCTTAGTTTACTTTCAATTTGCTCCTCTAAAACATGAGCCTGTCTTTCATTTTTATTGGTGGTAATCACCTGTGAGAACCTGGAAGTCCTTTAAGGCTAATTGTTTCCCTTTTCACTCAGTCTTAAGAGAGAAGAGAGAAAGAACAAGGGAGGGAGAGTGAGGAGAGATGATTAAGGGAGATAGTAGCACTTCATTCTGGTATCTTTTTACTCTGTCCATTTCTAGTCAGGAGAGGCAGGAAGTATGAGGATACTGCCAGTATCAACAAAGAAAGTCAGGGTCACAACGAAAAGAATTGGGCAGATACCTTATCTGATATTCAAATAATGACACCAAATGTGTCACCATTGGATTTCAACTAAGTTATCACTGGACCAAGGGATGATGACTTGATTGATTTGGGCAACCAATCAGAGAGAAAAAATAATCGAAAATAATCATAACAATACTTCCCATTTGCCTTATGCTTTATTGTTTAAAGCACTTTCACATTTGTTAGCTTGTCATCCTGTAAAGAAGACATGAAAAGCATTGTAACCTACATTTTATGTGCAATGAAACATTATCAGACATAGGAAATCGTTTTCCAGAGTGACTTGTCTGGTAAGTGACAGAGCCAGAATCAGAACCCAGGATTTGTAGTTTAGTACATTTTCCACAGACTTGTAGCTCCTGACTTATAATCTTGTTATCCCTGAAGGCTCATTGAGTTATTGCAAGGAAAGAGCAAATCTAGATGTGCAACAAATGTAGTTTTTATTTTGTTTAGCTCTAAATCTGTAGAAAGAATATCAGGCATGCACACACACACACACACACACACACACACGTATTGCATTTTTCCCAAATGTATGCAGATGGTGTTGAGAAAAGAAAATAAAAATTCATCTAAAAGTATTACTGAAATGATCATAATAGTACCTTGACTAGAACATACTTTAAAGTTTGAGGAAAAAACTGACATGTAATCTAATTTACACTTCTATGAGGTATAATCCGTAGGCATTATTAAGCATATTTATTTTACAGGTCAGTACACTGAAAAGATTGATTTACTTCCTCCGGTCATACCTGTGATGTGTTAGAGGTTGATTCTGAACCCAGGTCTTCCTAACTTCAGGTTCAACACTGTATCCAATCAGCAATACTTTGTGCCTCTCAGTTTAAAAAAAAAATAAGTACCCTTTTACCATCATGAATTTTCTCAGTTCATGGATATTAACAGTACAATGACTATAGGGAGGAGGGTTAAGTCTGAAAGGGTCTTTTTTTTAGTGTTTAACAAATGGTTCTTATCCTGGATAGGGTTGTGATTACTGTACTATACCACACTTGCCTCCCATTTCATTTCTGCAGGAGTAAGGAGATAAAGTCTTTTAAAGAATTGATTCAAAACTCAGAAGTTGTACCTACAAGATACACACACACACACACACACACACACACACACACACACACACGGCTCACCCATTGTCTTCCTAGAAGGGATGTCCACTTTTAAAATGGTGCCTTCAAAACATCTCTCTTTAGATTGACAGCTATGTCATTCCAATTTCCATTCTGAAAAGAATAGCAGGCCCCCTTTCAAAAGCAGTGGTAAATTTCCCTGGGTACTGCAGGTTCTTGTAGGAAACAAAAATTGACATGTTATTCTGGCAACAAGCAATTTTTTTTGAATAATCAGATCCTGAGCACCTTTCTAAAGTGGCGTCAGCGGGAATGTGTTACAGCCGAATTGCTCAGTGTCAACTACTACAAAATTTATAACTCATTCGCTGAAGGTGAAATCACTTGTTTTCCCCACTCTTTGTGTGTAGAGGAAGGAACACTTTCTAAGAATGAGGGAATCACAAATATCAGATTTGAAAGAAACCTCACAGGTCATCTATCCTAAGTTGTGTTTCAGAAGAAATCTCTACTGTAACGTTCAAAATGTGGTCTTCTATTTTCTGTTTGATGATCTCCAGTGAAGAACTTTCCACATAATAAGGAAGCCAATTCTACCTTAAGGCAATTCTAATTGCTATAAAAGTTGTCTTTATCTTTCATTCACATGAATGACAGCCCTTCAAATAGTTAAAGACAGCTATCAGGTCTATATGAGGTCATCTCTTCTTCTGAGTAAATATCCTTATATCATTATGTTATCCTTATATATTGTGGCTTCCTGTCTCCTAATCATCTTGGTCACCTTTCTGTGGATCAAGTCCAACTCTTTCTTAAAATGTTATGAAATGAACAAAAATATCCAGATATAATCTGACCAGTGTTATTAGATCACACATTTTTAGTTAAAATAATTCAGATTGTCACTCAGGTAGTTTTTCACCTAAACTGTGATCTGCGCATGTTTTTTACATAATTTATTGGATCATCTAAACTTTAAATATATAAGTCATGTTTCAGGCAACTCTCAGACTACAAGTTATATTCTAATTGCTAAACTGCATCAGTGGAGGAAATGTTCACATTGAATTTTCCATATACTAAGATAAATAATACTTACATAACTAGAAGTAAGATAGAGATTATAGACAATATACATACATATATATATATAAATATATACAGAGAGAGAGAGCATACTCTCAAATATTCAATTTAATACTATGGAGTCATAGATCTGTTATGGGTGAAAGATGAAATAACTGAGGAAATAAAGATTTGAGCCTCCAAGCATACAGATTTATTAATTTTAACAAATCAGCACCAGCTTCCTCAGCTTGGCACTGGACCCCAAATATAGGAGACAAATTGTATGCATTAAAAGAAAACAATAGTATATTAACAAGGATCCAAGGTTAGGTCATCTGATGTCTAATTAGTGTAAAGATTAGGGACTTTCTGAGTTGGAAAAAGAAAGTGCAAGCAAGTATAATTCCCTGAAATAAGAAAAAAAAAGTTGCCCTACTCCTCTAAAGTGTCTGTGCTTAATCAAAAGATTATTGAAACAATAACTGATTGATCGGTACCAGAGTCAGTTTTCAGATAAGATATATGGATTGCTTGAGATGTATAATTGCAAGAGAAATCCTTGCATTAATCTTTAGATCTGACTGGGTTTCTGGTGAGCATAAACTAGGTCCTTAGTTAAGGGGTTCTAAACAACAGGTTGAGGTGGTCCAACTTTCCAGCCATGCAAGGCTAGGTTCAAACGATACAATGAAATTTTTCACAATTTTCAAAATTGTATAAAGTGATTGTTTTCCACAACAGAAATGGGATTAAGACTATAATTGAATAGAAAGGGTGCTCCAGAAAGGAGTCACAAGATGGACTCAATGTGGTCCACTCAATTTCCACAGTTCCCTCAGATTTGCATAGTTCCTCTAAAAACACAGATCAGATCTCATTCATATTTGTCTCATTCCATTCAGCTTTTTATCCAAGCCCTATAGGTTGTCCACAGGAGGTTGACCCAGCATATTAAGGGCTTTTAAATAATGCCAGCTACTCGTGAAGCACTCTCTTCATTCACTTATTATTCCTCCCTTTTAACCTTTTACTGGGCATTTTATTCATCATTCATTTCCCTGGTAATGTCACATATTCCATTTGTTCTTTGTAGTTCTACTTATATATTTTAATTTTATTAGATTAAACTCATTATTTCATCTCATTGAGAGTATTCTTAATATCCCAACTCTTTCATTCATCTTATTTTCATAAACTATCTTTATTACTATCAGCTATCATTCTCAGCTAGATAAAATCTTCACTTTAAAAAAAGTAATTTACCTGTAACTTCAAAAAAGACATTGACAATAATTTCGAACATAACAGAAACTAATAGAGAATGATGTTTGCTTCAACCTTATATAGATAATCTTTTGTTAAAAAGCAGGTGAGCAGACAAGGAGAAAGAATATGTATTATTGAAAATTTTTGAATTATGCCCCCCCAAAATGGCATACTATGTGAATCTTATATATAAGCAATGTAGATATAATTCCAATGGTTGAAGGCACTGGAAATATTTGGTCAAATTAAGATGAGATTGATATGAGGAATAACACTTGTCCTCAAACATTTGGAGGACAACCAGGAGGAAGACTGATATTGTCCCTGAGGTTAGTAGCAGAAGCGATGAGTGGTAGAATTTACAAAGAATTAAATTTAGCCTCAGTGTTAGGGGGAAAACACACACACACACACACACACACACACACACACACACATACACACATTCTGGACAATTAGAGCAGCTTAAAAGTGGTATGCGCTACATGAAAAATTAGTAGGTTTCCTCTCTTTGAAAGTCTTCAAGCAGAGGCTGGAAGACCATTTATCAATTGTGTTATAGTGGAGATTGCTTTCCTATATAGTTTGGATCAGATGGCCACTGAGTCCTCTTCCAACTCTAATAATCTGAGATTTTAAAGGATTTCTCCTTTTTCCCCCAAATCCTTTCTCTAGCATTCACCTACCATGTCTGAAATGCCCACTTTCTTTCTTCCTTATGACACTGAAGGGACTATTGAAATGCATGTGTTATCTGGAAGAGAGAAGGTATTATGCTTTGTAGCAACCATTTGCTCCTTAGTTTGAAATGAATTATTAGGTAAGTCAATCCTTAATTGCTCCTGCTAGAAATGATTCCTCTCATCATCATCATTACTGAATTTTTGTTTGTACTCTACTCTGGACATCATGTTTCAAAAAGAATTAGTTATTTATGTATGCATCTTTAACCTTCCCTGCTCCAAATTTTTTGAAGGCAAGAATTTGTCTTTTTTTATAACTCTCACCTAATATGGTGCCTTATACCAAGAATAGGAACTTATTAGATGTTTGTTGAATTGAAATGAACTTATGCAGACTCTGACAGGATGAGATAAGTATGTTTGATTTCATCTTCCATTCATTCCCCTTGAGATAAGCCAAGGACCCTTTGAGGTTTTTTGTTTGTTTATTTGGTCTTTCTTTGCATCCCCAGGACTTAGAGCAGAGCCTGACAATTAATAAATACTTGTTGACTGATTAAAAGTAAAATTCTGGTCCAGTTAAGAAACATCTGATTGTCTTTCACTAGGCAAGTACAAAACTTTGTGCAGGCATGTGGAGGTAGAAACAAAGATCAAAACAAAAAACTGCCAGAATAAGAGGCTGAAGGTCAAACTGGAGAATCAGATGGAGTCACTATACCAACAGAGACAACAGTAGAAGAAATCGGAGGTTCAGGAAAAGTCAAATATATAAAAAGTATAAGACAGAGATAAAGCCCAGAAGAAGAATGGACTGTTAGGATAGGAGGCATTGGAGCTGGGGAAGTGAGCATTTTTTAGAAAGGCTGAAAAAGCTAAGTAGTGACAAGAAACAAGGAATCATTAAACGACAATGTGCCACACTCCCTTGTGTGCTGAATCACATAGTCCGTTTATGTGTTACCTCTTTTTAAAAATCTTTAAATGTCTGTTGCTCTCTATTCAATAAAGGCATTTGGGGTATTTAGATATGATTTATTTAGTTTAATTCCATGGCCTTTTGGTCAATTACTTAAACAATCTTTAGAATGGCTGACTAGGAAAAAAAAAGTCAGTTCAATTCAGCAAACATTGAAGTGACAACTATAATCTAGGCATGGTGTTGGGCACTTGGGATTCAAAGATAGAAATGAAGTCATCCTGGCTCTCAAAGATTTCATATTCTACCAAGAGGATACAATAGGTATGTTAAAAAGTAAATATAAAATAATATAGAATGCTTTCAAGATATAAGATACCAACACCTTTGGGAAGAGGGAAGGACTGGATCAGGAAAACAAAATAAAACTAATGTACAAGATAGTCCCTGACTTTCAGGCAGTTAAGTGAAGCAGGCGACAGAGTGCAGGGTCTGAAGGCAGGAAGACCTGAGTTCAAATCCAGTCTCAAACATTATCCTCCTACCTGTGCAACCCTGGGTAAGTAACTTAATCCCATTTTGCCTCATCTCCTCATTTATACTACTTGTGTAAAAGCACAAACTTCAGAAATAGAGTTCCCTTTATAGGGAAGAGTCAGCAAGGGGGACAGCTCCTTGAGAGGAGAAAGTCTATGTTCCTTCTTTTTTTCCTTCTTTCCTTCCTTCCTTCCTTCCTTCCTTCCTTCCTTCCTTCCTTCCTTCCTTCCTTCCCTCCTTCCTTCCTTCCTTTTATTCTTTCTTTCTTTTTCCCTTTCTTCCTTTTTGCCTTTCTTTGTATCACTAGAACTTAGCACAATGTCTGGACCATAGTAAATGTTTAATAAACATCTGTTAACATAATATGACTGAATGGTATGTGGGAGCCAAATGGTGGAGGGTTTTAAATGTCATGTTAGTTTTTAAATATTTTATCCTAATATCAATAGGGAACATGGGAATATTAGAATATTTTTGAGGAGTGAGAGATGGAAAGAACATGTGCATGAGGTGGAGAGGGAGGAGGGGAGAGAAGGAGAGAGAGAGAGAGACAGAGACAGAAACAGGGAGAGACAAAGTAGAGACACAGAAAGACAGAGACAGAGAAAGGGAGAGAATTTTCTTATACCTAAAAGCTTAAACAGTATCAGGAACTGTCCTAAGGCCAGGGGAAATGAATATAAGCATTCTAATTGTTCCTGCCTTCCAGGAGCTTACATATTAAAACAACCTCTAAAAGGAGCCAAAGAATAAAGTGAGATAGGGAACTGGAACTGGTGGTCAAGAAGTGAGGTGGAGACCGGGATATAAAGTCAACTGCTAGAAGGATAAAAATCACTTTTTGTCTATTATGATAACATGTTAAGGTAATTCAAGAAGCAATACTAGATTTTAGCAATACAAGGGCAAATATAAAATATAAATATAAAATTGCTCATATTCATGGAACTTTAATTTTAGTGTGTTGATAGAGTTTTCTATAACAGATCCATTCCAAAGCAGTGTTCATAACAGATGGACTCTACTATCTGATTCTTAGGTGATTACTAGGACCAGAATTTGAGATATATACAGAGATAATAAAAAGCATTATCCAAAAGGGACATCATAAATAGGATAATTCCCTAACTGAATACAATCAGAGGAGGGGTTTCAAGTATCCAGAGAATGATCATGAAGTTCTAGGGAGGTCACAATAGATATAAGAAATTGACAGGAATGCTGAAAAAGGCAAAATGATGGATTGTGATTGAGAATAAATATTAGGAGTCTCAAGATTATACTAAGGCCACTCAGAATGTGTTTTCTTTGGTAACCCTGTCAATGATATGAGAACCTTTGGAATGTATGGGATGTTCATCAAGGACTAGTACCTGGCTTGCTGAGGCCTTTTCAGGGTTGCACATATACCTTTGGTATCCACCTCTCACCCAGTTCTCAAATATGGCTCCAAGAAGCTGCAGCATGTGCCGCTGCAACATGGTGGTACAACCACCTCAGCAGACAGGCTTAATCAGAATGAGGGTAGCCAACAGACTTCAAACCCATTGCTGAGTTAGAGGGGTGTTTACCCCAAACGTGTGAAGGCTTCCCCAGGTGGATGAGAACAATTTGTTCCAACATCCATGAAGATGACTGAAGTAGCACTTAGAGCTTGGTCAGACATCAGAGATGCCAAGGTCATCCCCTGCATCCCAGACCATCACTTTTGACTTTTGTCCTGCCATTGGACTTCAAAGACATTAGACGAGAGAGTGAGGCTGACAACTGTACAATTCTGCCTTACTTAAATCCAATTAATGCACAAGTCAAGACATCATCCACCATATAATTGCTCCTCTTCAGAAACAGAGGATGAGTAGCTACAATGGGAACCTATGGATAATTAATCATAAGGAAGAGATAGCTGATGGAGGAGAGGGCCATTGACTTCTTATTTCATAACTGGCAGATACATGCTTTAAAGATCAGCTAGTCCAATATCCTCATTTTGCTGGTTATGAAATTGAGTCCCAGAAAAGGCCAATAACTTACCAGAGGTCAAATAGGTAGTAAGTACTAAAGCTAGGATTTGAACTTTGGCTCTTTGCCACAAAATCCAGTTCTCTCTCTTTTGGTATAAAGGTATACCAATATCTTCTAGAATCAGGATTTACTTTCTAGTGCCTAAAACTTGGAAAGAAGGCCAGTATAGTTGTCAAAAGGAAAATTCTTCATTTGAGCTTTCACCTTGGTTAATGAGGTAAAACTCAGGATGAAGAGATTTAAAATGAGTTTTTTACAAAAATATCAAGGTAGTAACATGCTGACAGACTGCTCCCTGGAGATCAGAGATGGCTTCAAGGTGGGGCCAGCTTTTACTAGTAACTTTCATAATGAGGTAGGTCAATATCAGCAAAGGCCATCGGGCCCTTCCATCCCAAGGTAGCAAGTTTGAGACAATTTCTAGTAAGGGTGTAAGACAAAGAGAAGGTATTGAAAAAAAGCTGCAAACTGAGTGTCACCTTTCCCAACACAGCCTCCCCAAACACTGATTGATAAGCAGGTCTGGGAATGATAGATCACTGGGTCAACACAATTGTCAACATAGTCCATACTAGATGAATGCCTCAGCAAATCCACCCCTTTCAAATCCGATGTTCTTTTCAGTACACCACTTTTAAAGAGAGAATAATAGTTGATCTGTATCCTCCCTAAACCCCAAGTTTATCAAATCTCCATGCCAGGCAGGCTCTCCCACCTAATTCCATGAAATAAATGAGAAAAGCAATCTCTGTTTTCCTGATATCAGTATGTCAATAGAGTTTAGGGTTCCTGTACAGTGAGATAAATATCCCCTAAGTACTTTCCTTTTCTGGAGAAACAAAGATAATTTCAAAAATCCTACAGCACTTTCCGATATGTTAGAGGTCAATTTCGTGTGACACTGTGTGCTGATTATGTGAATTGTAAGGATATCAGAGTAAGTTGTCACCTGATATCATTGTTACTTGGAATTTTGATTTTATCTTCAGAACTTTCCTTCTATAGTCTTCTATAGTCCTCTCTCCGCTCTGTCATCAGTGGCTTTAGCAAATAGTATGACTTAGTTTATTTTGCAGACCTCAAATTCTGGTTTGAAATAAAGACTTATCCCCCCGTAGAATTCTGACAGTTTTGTTCATATGAGAATTGATTGTTAAAGTTATTGTGGAAATTAATTAAAAGATGTGTCTCTATTAACAAAGCTGTAGTCTGAGAGTATATTGGCATTCAAAATCTATTGGATCATCCTGTGATCCACTGTAAAAACAGACTCATTCTACAACAACTTAAGGTTACATTTGGAAACATTTATTTGTTTTTCCACTGCACACATAGATAAATGTGTGTATTACACTTACTCTATATAAATGCAATGAAAATGTACAACTACTCTCCAATTTTTGTAGTGAGAAGTACTTGAGAAATAAATATTAAAATCCTCATTTTGATGGCCAGCAACTCTTCATCTATACTTATTAAGCCTTCAGGAGACTGGCTCTGAAGGGAAGTGCTACCATAGTAACCCTCAGAGGGAGAAATTATCCTCTGGTCTACAAGGACTTACAGCTGCAGGAACAATGTCATTGAATTACGTCTTCCTTTCCCTGCTTTAGCAGCAAAACATATGACGAAAGGGAGAAATTATATGAGTAAATATGGTCCTCTCTCAAAGAGACCTCAAGTCACTTATTGGAAGTTAAAGCTCTTGTAAATACACACACACACACACACACACACACACACACACACACACACACACACTTACACACAAAAAGAGAACAATTTACTTTTCTTTCCTGTTAATAATATGTGGTTCCTGTAACAATAAGCCTCAAAAATTCTATGAAATTCCCTGTCCAGCCCAAACTATGGGACATATGGAACCTGGAAGGACCTACCGGAACTTCTTTAACAGCTTCCAAATCTAGGCACAAAGAATATAGGGAACTTTCAACAGAGATAAAAACCAGTCTGATAAATTTAGCAAATACAAAACTGATCTAAAACTCACTTCTTATGAACTTGTCAGTATAGCTTTTTCACCTTTAAGTTCGGCATGTATGGGAGATATAGAAAGGTGCAGCCTGACTGCATAAATGGTTTTCACATTTAAAAGAAGCTTAGATTAAGTCCTACTTATAATATATACATGCATACAAAAAGAGCATTCACATGTAAGAGGGATTCCTCTGATGGGTAGCTCCAGGTGTGATATTAATCCTGATTCTGGTCCATTATACACACATGTATGTGAATAGGTATATAATGGACATATGTAACATGTATATACATATGTATATGTAAATGTTTCTATATCTGTATGTATGTTTATCAGTATAATGTATGTAAATATAAAAATTATATACTAGCTATAGTTATATACATAATATTCATGTTAGATATATATATTTAAAACAGCTAGTATTTATATATCACTTGAAAATTTTCAAAGTGATTCATGAATATTAACTCATATCCTCAGACGAACTCTGGGATGTAGGTTCTGTTATTATCACCATTTTATAGAGGAGGAAACTGAGGCCGACTTATTCAGGCTTATTTAGCTCAAAAGTGTCTGATGTCATATGTGAACTCTGGTATTCCTGACTCCAAGTTGAATGCACTTGTCCGCTATGTCACCTAGCTGGTTCATATTTGTATTTGTGCATATGTGAATATGTGTGTTCTTGTATATGTGTCTGAATGGAGAGAGAAAAATGGAGCCAGAGACACAGGGAGCGGACAACAGAGATGCAGATCAAGAGAAGGAGTGTAGCAGAGAGAAAGAGAGAGAAAGAAAAAGTCAGAGAAATAGAGACAGAGACAAAGAGTGAGAGGATGAGAGATAGAGACAGAGACAGGGTAAAGGGTGGATTATCTTACCACTCTAAAGGATTATTTTGCTTTACTCTGTCATTTTCCAGTAGGAATTCAGGGACACCCTTCCACCAACCTCAGCTTGGTTCTCGTAAGGCCAATGGGATACACACAGCAGCTCTTATAGATATGCATGTGTATTTTCAGGGTAAATTTACAAAATATAAACTCTCTTCCGCAGACATGAAACAAATATATTTCCAGATACCAGAAAGCTAATTCTACCATGGTAACAACAGATTTTGTACACATTACCAATAAAGGGAGTATCACCATGCCCAAGCCTTCCCTCTGTTAGGCCTCTCTACAAACAAGCTCCCCTAGGCAAAATTCTACCCTCACACACTCACACTAGCTCCTCCGCCTCCACTCTGCCTCGCTCTCTCCCAGCTCTGTCTTATTCTCTCTCAGCTCTGCCCTTCCTGCTCCACCTGTTAGGCAATCCACCATCAGTTTCTTGTGACTCAGGCTGTTGGCTGGGCCAAAGCAGGTCACATGGGCCTATTAAGGGGCAGGGAAGATCTTCAAATTCTTTTATCATTACAGTTCTTTTTGGAGGATAACAATTATTTCGTATCTTTTCAAAGAGCAAAACCACATCCAAATTGAAAGGGAACAAAAGCATGTTTTTAAGTGTGGCACTTACCTGATAGTCTGAGCAGGACAGATTGCCTATCTTACTCCCTTTCTTTAATTGGACTTCTGTAATTGGACTACAAAGAGGGACAGGGATGCTGTCTTCCTATGGTCATGTTGAGTATCGAGAGCAAAGTGCTCAGGGAGCATCCCAGTCAGTGCAAAGTAATTCCCATGCTACTCACCTCCCACTAATATCTTGATGCTGCCCCTCCCCCCATCCCACTCTCCAATGTAAATAGTAGCAATCTGTCAATTACAAAGGGGAAGGGGAATGGCTCCTACTATGGTTGTGGCACCTCCACATGGCTTGGCATGCACCTCCACATGGCTTAGCATGATGGATTCTCTTTGTGTGTCATCTTCTTCCCACGAGCCCTTTAACGATTGGAGTCCCAACAGTTGCCTGAAACCTGACAGTGGTTAAAAGCACCAAACTAGAGCAGATCAATAGAATCTTCCTCAAGTGTTTCTTGTCCTCAGCAATGAGGACAAAGAAAGGAAAAGCAAAGACATCCCTGTTGTCAATCAGATTACATTTGGCTAGGGAGGCTAGATATGTATGCTCCTGTAAGTTCAATAAAAGATAAAACTGATAGGGGGAAGCAAAAAAGAGATTCAGACAAGGGAATGTCAGGTGGGAGAATATGCTTTCAGCTACAAAGAAAAAGGGGAAAAAATACATAGGTGATAAGACTTTACTAGATATTTTCATTTTTATTCAAATATAGACATCATGGAAGACATTAATTGGCTGTGGACAGAGAGCTGGCCTGGGGGTCTAGAATATGAGGCATGAGTATCATCAACTAAGTGGCACAGTGAATAAAGTTTCTCCGCCGGAGTCAGGAGGACTTGAGTTCAAATCCAGTTTCAGACACTTACTATCTGTGCAATACTGGGTAAGTCACTTAAACCTCTCTGCCTCAGTTTCCTCATCTGTAAAATGAAAAGGAAATGGCAAACCACTGCAGCATCTTTGCCAACAAAATCCCAAATGGCGTCATGGAGTCAGTCATGACTGAAATAAAACAACAAAACGTTTAACTTGGTTCCTGGAGAAGTCCAAGATTATAAATTGTAGAAGTTGCCAGTTTGTATTAACAGAGGAGTTTGCATATCAGATATTTCTTATATCACTAACATTACAGATCCCAAAAACAGCATGAAAGATTTTAAGACAATCATGTAATCTTTTTGGGCTCCCATGTCTTCATCTATAAAATGGGGAATTGGCCTAAATAACCTCCACATATGCTTTCAGCTATAAGATCCTCTGACCAGCAAACAGAATTGACTATACCAGTAAATAGGAATAACTTTTGAATTGTGGGATTTTTTTCAACTTATGATTAATTTTTTTTATTTAGATTTTTAATTTTGAAAAAGGTGCAGTTAAAGTTCAATCACAAAAACCATGGAAAGGGTAAAGAAATAATTTCATCACTTCTAAAAGAAAATAAAACAGGTATTTGTAGCTCATTTGCCAAAAATGTTGTGGGGGTAGGGGAGGACTTAAAGAAGCAAAATTAAAAATATATATATATAGTTCTTTCTGTGGAATATTGGAAGGAATTTTGTCCAAATGGATAAAATACATTTTTCAAATAAAAAATATGGATTTTTCCCATCATTTCAGTAGGAAAATTGAAAGAGTAAATTATAGGAAAAGTTTTGTACAAATACTAAAGGGGCATTTCATTTGGAAAAATGTTAATGAAAATAAAATATATGGGCTTTATAAGGTATTGGTTTGGAGACTGACAATAGCAGCTTAAAATGTAGGCAGATGACTATTAAGATGCCCAGTCATTGAAAGCACTGGCATAATAATACCTATTGAAGAGCCAAGATGATTTTCAATGACAGCTTCTGAAAGGCACTCACAATGTGAAAAGATTTCTCAAATGTTGTCAGAGTCCAAAATTGTTTTATTAATATATTATTCAGTCTATTGACTTCACAGTCTTATGGTCAGAGAAATAGAGATTCAGGATACCCAGCTGTTTGGAGACAAAACTGGAGAATATATATTAGCCAATATGATCATGCTTACAATAACAGTGGCATCATTATTATAAACTATAAGCATATGCTTGTTACATGAATATGAGTATGCATACTTCATGTCTATGTACATGTGACTATATATCAGCACATTATGGTATATATAATGTTGGGAAAGGGACAAGATGCAGCTTATGCCAATGTTGTTGGCACCATCTAAAGTTTCCTCCTTAATGCAAAATTCTAATGACCTTGCCTTAATTAAAGGCATCTTTCCAGTTGAGAACTGGGGTGGACCCAATAAAAACTCTTACCAAAGCTCCAGGAAGAAAAGCATTAATTTTTATCATTCACAGATCAAACCTGCCCTCCCCCCCCAATGTCAAGCTTCAAACTGCATTCAATAAAGAAAGAACATTAGAACTGACATCAAAATTTCTGGTCCTTCCACTCACCTGATATTGATCAAAATTATATATTCCCTGTCTTCAAAATGGGAGTAATCACCAGGTACTAGAATTAGCCTTGGAGTTCATGGAATCAGTGTTCATATTTTGGTTCTTCCACTTCAGACCTGCATGATCATAGAGATAATTAATAGATAGTAATCGAATTAGATTAAACTCAAACTTTGGGCTTCATTTTCCTTATCTATAAAATGAGGTTGTATTAGTTGATCTCTAAGGTATTTTCAAGTTTAAGAATCCTATGACCTTTTAGTGAATAATTATACTATATGTTTCCACAAATTATTGGAAAGATGCTATATGATAATGTAATAAGCATTATAATCAATAAAAAAGTCTTATATAAGTTTGTCATATGAGTTCTTATCATGGGAAGAAGGTTTCTTTCATAGTGAAACTTCTCAAAGTTAAAAAAATCCTGGGTTCCCATCCAGCTCTTTTAATAACTTATTCAATTTTCAAGAAATCATGAAATCTCTTTGTGTCTGTCCATTTGTAAATCACAATTGCCATTTAGGTAGCTAAATGACAAAGATGACTTTGACTTTGGTCTATAACTCAATCTCCATGGAATTCCAAATTTGACTGTTTATGGACTTCTCAAATGTGAACAGAGGCAGTGAAGTGGCAGAGTAGATAGAGCACTAAACTTGGATCAGGAAGACCTGAGTTCAGATCACACCTCAGGTACTTAATAAATGAGTGGCCCTGTGCAAGTTTTGTTTTATCATTTGAAACACACACACACACACACAATGTACAAAAACTTCTGCAAAGATGATTCCACTCACCATTGTTATGAAATATGTGCACACTTGTAGAGAACACAAAATCCTGTAAACCTGAAAGATGAACAGCTCTTGTGAGGGAATGCAACAGGTATCATATCCCAATAGCAGCCCTTAGTAAAACAAGACTGGCAAATGAAGGCTAACCTCCTGAAGTTAGAGCTCAATACACTTTTTTTTTTTTTTCTGGAGTGACTGCAATGAGGGGGAATATCATGAAGGTGACGTAGGTTTTGCAACCTAAACCAATCTAGTCTACAAGCTTATATGTCTACAAAAAGGAGTGAATGACAGACTCATGACAATGCAATTACCACTTGCAGGAAAATACCATTCCACCATCATCAGTGCCTATGTTCCCACCATGATCCTTGATGGTCCTCTTTGAGAATGAAGGACAAGTGTTATAGCAACTATATCAGAATGCTGGAAGTGGGGGTGGTGCTTGTAAGGGTACCATGGGGAACCTGTTGTAGGGATACATTTTGTTCTGTGGAGATCAAACCAAACAGAGATGCAGATGGAAAATGTCTTCACTTTAGTTGGAAAATACATACCACTGAGTTCTACAAAAGAATGTTTTGGGAAAACATTAAAGTTCCACCCCCACCCCCAGCCCTCCAATCACAGGGGAGAAGAGACTAAGAAAGTTTGGAAGGTATAGAGTGACTACATGAAACAATGGATAGAATATTTGGATTGAAGTCAGGAAGACTCAGTTTCCTTAGTTCAAGTCTGGCTTCAAAAACTTACTAGCTGTGTCACCCTGGGCAAATCACCCTGTTTGCCTCAGTACCTCATCTGGAGGTAAACCAGAGAAGAAAGAAATTGAAATCCACTCCAGTATCTTTGTCAAGAAGAAATGATGAACAGCAACAATGATCTCTCCATAATCTGCCTTATTTAGGCAATATGACTATATAGAGCATGTGGTTCTGGGAAATCCACTTTAGGATAACTAGATGGCATAGCGAATAGATTAGTGAGTCTGAAATTAGGAAAACCTGAGTTCGTATCTGATCCCAGACATTTACTAACTATGTAACCTTGGGCAAGTCATTTGACCCTGATTGACTCATTTCCTCAGCTGTAAAATGAGGTGAAGGATAAAATGACAAATCATTCTAGTGTCTTTCCCAAGAAAACCCTAAATAGGGCTAAGAAGAGTCCAACTAAATAAAAACAAAGGGTATTTAAACATGATGATAAGATTTCAGTTTCCCAGCTTATCTTGGGAGGGGAAGATTGTTCTGTGGACTTCAAACTAAGTAGAGCTACCAATGGAAAGTGGTGAGGAAGCTGCCATGTTATGTATGGACCTTAATTCCTTCAGTGCCCTTGGATGTAGTATATCTAAGTGATTTAATTTCATTATTCAGTAAGTGCCATCTCCCATTCCACTCACTTATTTTTAGTTTGAATTCCCTTTTACTATTTCTTGTTCTATGCTCCTCAACCAAAAGACAATTCTCATTGGTAGAAAAAGCAGGAGCAACATAGAAATGGAATAATTCTGCATGCTCTTGTGTTTTGCCCTATATTACCCTGTATTTGCCCACTTTGATCTTTCTCTTATTCTCCCCAAAGTAACATTTGAAAGAACATTCTAGGTTTTCTTTAGCATTCACAGACAATCTTATCCTGAGTGTTTATGTCCCAGATGGTTTCATAGAACCACAACATTTTAGAATGGGGGAAAGGGAATGGGGTGAATGGAGTGCAGCTCATTTGTTTTCAGTGAATTTGTCTATTTTGTGTGTCATTCAAAAGCCCAAGCTGGCCAAGGAGTTTCCTGTGTGGCCACATCAAATGAAACATCAACTTGTCTGTTCAAGCGTGCCTCTGCTGAACAGAAGTGAAACAATGTATGCCAATTTTATGATCTATAGGTTTCTGGGCAGCTCATTTGAAGTTCAAATGCGTTCTATTTAAACTTTCTAATAGTTGAGCCACAAGTTTAGAAGAGTGCATTTTCAATCCCGCTTACAATGTAGCAAAGGACATCTGATTCTGGTGCCCAGAGACCCTTGACATTGGCAGATTATTTGGAACAGAGAGGATCTGCCTGCCAGTTTCCCCATATAAAACTGCCAACACAATGTAGTGCAACTCTGAAACCTCAGAAATTCCAGTTCCAGTAGCCTCTTGAGAAAAATCCATCTATCTTGCCAAGGTTTGTTGTGATGTTTGGAAATCAACAAAGCACAAGTGAACATGAGCCTCATTTCCATTCCATTTCTGACTCACTCAAGGGAAGTGGATTTCATCTCTCTCCAGAAAGAAACAGCCAACACATTAACTCAGTGGGCTCCCACAGCCTCTTTTCCCACTTTGATCTTCATGAATGCTGGTTTTAAATTTTGTTGTGACATGGTTGATGATTAAATGAGTGAGCATACAAGTTTGACAAACCATAAATCAACAAATAATTGTAAGAATGAAAAAATATTGGAGTGTGATTTCACGACACCTCATATATCTGCATTTGTCTGGGCAGGCTACTGCCCTCCCCAAGTTGTTCTGAAAATCATCTTTTACACCTGAGTGAGGACAAAAGTGGAATTAAGCTCGGAGTTGGAAAGTTGTGGCTAAGAACTTTTTACATACAAGCAAAACACTTTATATAGATGGCATAATTGGGAGAGTATGTGTTACTAACTATGAATGTATAAGAAAGTCATAGGTCATAAAACATGAGTAAGAATACTGGTCTTGGATTCCCAAGATTTGTGTTCACGTTTGGCTCTGTTATTTAATAACTGAGTGATTTGGAGAAAATCACCTAATTCCTCTGGATCTGTTTCTGCATTGATTAAATGATGTAGTTTGGGCTAGATGATTATTAGGAAATCTTCCAGTTATGACAGTCAATACATTGATGAGTGAGTAGATAATTAAACCTCAGCTTAGGCAGGTACATAAGAGATTATCTCTTGTCCTGATCTGTATCACTTTTGTTTAATGTTAGTAGAATGTAACCTCCTTAAAGCAAAGGGTTGATTCTCATTTTGCCTGTGTATGTCTAAACCAAGGTTGGGGAACCTGCACTTTGAGGCCACATGTGGCCCTCTAGGTCCTCAAGTGTGGCCCTTTGACTGAATCCAAACTTCACAGAACAAATCCCCTTAATAAAAGGATTTGTTCTGTAAAACTTGGATTCAGTCAAAAGGCCACACCCAAGGACCTAGAAGGCCATATGTGGCCTGGAGACCTCAGGCTCCCCTGGTCTAAACCCTAGCACAATGCCTTCCACAGAGTAGGTATTTATTTTTAATAAACAAGAATAAATGATTATTGAACTAAATCAAAGTGCAACTTTCCATTCTTCAAGCTAGCTCTGCCCTCTGGACCCACAGAGAACAGTTCTAATTCCTTTTCCATATGACTGCACTTCCAGTACTTGAAAACAGCTATCATGGCCCCACTATATCATCTCTTTGGACAAAGCCTTCCCATTTCCTTCAGCTAAAGAGGTTTGCCTCTACAGCAAATATGTATTCAGTCACTTAATTGTAGCATCAGTTTATTGGTTCCACCTTCACAATGGGCCTCAGCTGGCTCACAAACTTTACTAGGGGAAAATAATCATTCTTTACGTGTACTTTTTTGCCATGAAATTGTACAAGTAGTTGGGTGCTAACTCCAGAAATCCACATGAAACGAAGGATGATGCTGAGATTTTTTTAAGATTCTAGCCTTAATCATTCAATTTTCCTCATTCATTCATGAAGATAAGAAGCTGGATCCTAGAAATTATGGATGCAGAACCATTCAATGATTGTAACAATTTGACATCACATATTGATGAGAAATTTAGAGATTTACAGCTACTCTGACAAGTTTTCAAAGTCATTTGAAAGAGTCAGGTTTTCCCAGAAGCCTTTGCAGTTGAGATGTGCATCCTACCTTCAAAGTATCAGAAAGAAGCCTTAGCTCTAAATTCTTCTCTCCAACCTGATCTTGTCAAATCTTGACTGCAGAGAATATAGGAGATCTTTCCAACTTGTTCCATATATTTTCTCTTACAGCTCAATTTCAGAAAAGGATGATAGTAGTCAGAGTATACTTTAGAAACTGTCAATAGAATGTACCTTTGAGAAAAAGAACTCTTTTTGTTTGTTTCTTTGTTGTTTTGTCTTGTATGGTAGGGTATGTGTGTGTTTGTGTGTGTATGTTTGTGTGTGTATGTGTTTTTCTTTTAGCATCCCCAGCTCATTAGCTATGATTTTGGGTTGTGACTCAGTTTAAGAAGTTCTGAAAGTGTTGAGAGTGGAAAACATTTAAAAGCCCTGAATAGGAAGCTCCCAGGTAAGGATGCTTCCATCTACCAGGTAAGATTATACATGTTCTGCAACTTACGGTCTCAGAGAGTTGCTTGGGGCACTGAGAAGTCCAGTAACTTTTTCTGGGTCCCACAGCCAGTATGTGTCAGAGACACTTGAACCCAGGTTCAAATTTCCCAGCTTAGAATCCAATTTTTGTGGTTCAGTAATTTCAGTCATACCCGACTTTTCACGGACCCCTCTGGGGTTTTCTTGGCAAAGCTACTGGAGTGCTCTGCCATTCCCTTCTCCAGCTTATTTTACATATGAGGAAACTGAGGCAAACAAGGTTAAGTTACTTTCTTATGGGGCATACAACTAGTAAGTCTCTGAAGTCAGATTTGAACTCAGGTACATGAATGTTACTAATTTCAGCCTTGAACTCTCATCATTGTGCATCTTAACTGTCCTCTAGAGAAACAAATTGTCTACCCTATACTCTAGACTGCTTCTCCCAGTGACTAGCACATACAAGCTTACTAAATGCATTTTGCTTGATAGATTATTGCTACAACTCAAATTTTATTTTAAGTTCAAATTCAAGATATTTTTCCTGATTCTTCAGAAGGACACCCTTCCCATTCTCAGACTAGTACTTGGTATTGCAACTCTCTGAAGCACATTTATTGAAGTTATCTGTCTTGCAGTATTATCCCTCAAGTAGTCTGTAGTCTCTGTGAGTGAAGAAGGTCTATCTATAACACGCGGGGGCTGGAATAAATCAAGGAAGCAGACAAATGATGATGATGATGATGAAGATAATGAGAGCAAGCATTTATATAAAGAATACTATGATCCGGCACTGTATTAGGTGCTATGCAATCATTATCTAATTTGATCTCCACAGTGCTATTATTATCCATATTTTACAGATAAGTAACTGAGGCAGACAGAGGTCACCTAGCTAATAAGTGTCTGAGGCTCATTTGAACTGGTCTCCTTAAATCCAGGCCCAACAGTCTACCCACTGCTTTATCTTGACACTGCTGTGGATACAAATATTAAAATGAAAGAATCTCTGCCCTAAAGAGGTCGATGTTCTACCTTGAAAAATAAGTACAAATATAAATGAATTTGTAAATACATGCAAGGTAAATCTGGAAAGTAGTAGCTGAGGAAATCAAGAAAGGCTTTGGAGATGGTGGCACTTGAACTGAATTTTGAAGGGAACTATGGATTTTCAGTGATAAAAGAGAAGAGGAAATGTAATATTGGCATGGAAAGAGGCACAGAAAATATAAACCCGCTTGATCTGAATGTATAGTATGTTAAAGGGTATAATGGGTAACTAGCCAGCAGATGTAGACTGGAGCCATATTGGGAAAGACTTTGAGTAACAGAATGAGTGTTATCTTAAATGCAACAGAGAGTTGATGGAGTTTTTTTTTTCTTTTAAACAGGTAAATGACAGAGTCCAACCTGAGCTAGCATGAAGAGTATGAAAGCTGGTAAAGACAAAAAAAATTAAGATTTGGTAACCAAAGGAATGTGGTTGAATGTGGTAAGTAAGGAAGAGTTGAGCCAGGTTTTAAACCTGTATAACTGGAAGTAGGATAGTGTCCTTGAAAGAAATTGACAAGTTATGCAATTATTTGTTTTTGTTGTTTGCTTTTTGGAAGGGTGGATGAGTCCTCTGTGGGGGATGTTAAGTCTTAGACACGTAAGAGTCATGTAGATTCAAATTTCTAATAGACAATTGGTGATGTGAGTTAGGAAAGAGCTTTGAGTTACACATATTGATCTGAGTATCATCTGCATAAAATGATCATTAAACTCCTGAGAGCTAATAAGATCAAGACAATTGTACGCAGAAACAGGAGAGAGACTAGGCCTATGCTGTAAAAAGATTTTAGAGGGGAAGTGTATGTGTGTGTGTGTGTGTGTGTGTGTATATACATATATATACACACAAGACAGCTAGGTGGTGGAGTGGATAGAGCACCAGTGCAGGAGTCAGGAGGACCTGAGTTCAAATCTTATCTCAGACACTTGACACTCACTAGCTGTATGACTTTGGGCAAGTCACTTAACCCCAATTGCCTCATCCTGGGTCGTCTCCAGGCATCCTGATGAATATCTGGTCACTGGATTCAGATGCCTCTGGAGGAGAAGTGAGGCTGGTGACATGCACAGCCCTCCCTCACTCAAAAACAAAAGTCAAGTGCTAGTCATGTCATCATTTCTCTGATGGCATGGTCTTCTTTGGCAACGAAGGACAAACACAATATATACACATATACATACATATATACACACTTATACATACACTATACATATATGTATGGATATTTTTATATATGCACACATATATACATATATATACACACATATACTGCATGTGTATATATGTATACCTGCATACATGTATATATGATTTATAACAACTCTCTTTGTAGTAGCAAAGAATGGGAAACTAAAGGGGTGCCTATCTATTAGGAAATGGTTAAACAAATCATTGTAAATGAATGGAACAATATTAAGCCCTAAGAAAGGAGAACATGGATAGTTTCAAAAAAACCTAAAAAGACTTTTTGATTTGATCAAGAGTGAAGTAAACAGAAAAGGAGTTATATAATTATTACAACATTATTAAAAACTGAATTACTTGAGAATTCTGACTGATGCAATGGTGAAGTACTACTCTATAAAACTGATAATGATATATGCTATCCACCTCTTGAGAGGTGATTCCAGAATGAGGAATTTTTTGGTCACAGAAAATGTAGGAATTCATTTTCCTTGAGTATGAAGAGTTGTTATAAGAACTTTTCTTTCTTTCTTTTTCTTCCCAATGGAGTAGGAATTCAAAAGAGGATAGGTTGGCAAAAAGAAAAATCAGAGAAGAGGACACAGTTAAGTACCTTAGTGCACACTCACAGTAAGTAGGGAGTGGATCATAAAGCAAAGGATACTCTCAAGGGATATTTAAACAGATAGGAAGAGACCCAGGAGAGAACAGTGTCACAAAAAAGCCCAGCAAGGAGACAGTCTGCTAGGGGAAAAGCTGATCAACACTTTAAGCCACTGCAAAAACGTCAAACGGTGAATGACGATTAAAGTTCATTGGTTTTGTGATTTAATAAATGCAGGTTACTTTGGAGAGGGCAGTTTAACTTGAGGGATAAGATCAGAATTCAGATTATGAGATGGCCATAAGTCAGGGAAGAGGAAATAGAGGTAATTCATGTAGATAAATTTTGTCCCTCCTACCCCAACAATGTTGGCTGGGGAATGCAAAAGATAAAAAGATTCAGGAAAATACAATACAGGAATCTAGAAAGTAGGGGTTGTTTCATTTGTATCCCTAATGCCTAACACAGCCTATGACATAAAATAGATAATTAGTTATTTTGATAGATTAAAAATAGCTTGAGGGAATGGTAGTGTCCAATAAGGTGTTTTGTTTTGTTTCCTTTTTTTAAAAGGAGGGGGTGACACCTAGGTATATATTTTTAAGCAGCAGAAAAAAAGAGAACAATAGAGAAATCCCCTACAATTCTAAACCTATGGTCCTGTGCTCTTACTTTTATCTTAGTTAATCTTTGCCAAGTTAAACATTGCCAAGCTTAATTAATTCTTCTTCAAACGTATTAATTTGAGAGCCCTAAAATCATATAGTTATCTATATAACTAGTGAAAATTTTAGGAGTCAAAATTTTAAGTACTTAATTAACCTTGGGTAAAGAAGTACATTACCCAAACTCTTAAATCTTTGAAGGCTTCCTTTTATTCGTATCTAGGTGGTTCCCCCATCTAGACTCCCTCTAATGTTTACTAATGTGTTGTTACTTCCAGATGACTTTCAAACAGCAGAGGAGGTATGGGGGTGGGGATGGTATTACTGAATAAGCATTTTTATAGTGCCTAAGGAAAGCTGAGTGTCTCAGAATTAAGCCTTATGAATTGTGGTACTCCAGTAGGATTTCAAGATTTGCTTGGACAGCAAGGAGATCAGGTCAACTCATACTTAAAGAAAATGATTCAAACTGTTCAATGGAAGGACAAACGCTGAAACTGAAGCTTAAATTCTTCAGCCATGTAATGATAAGACAAAAGTCATTGGAAAAGACCCTAATGTTGGAAAAGATTGAAGGCAAAAAGAGAAAGGATGACTGAGGGTGAAATGGATAGATAGTACCATGGAAGCAATCAAGATAAGTTTGGACAGACTTCAGGAGATATTGAGGTTTAGGAGGGTCTGGTGTGCTATGATACATGGAGTCACAAAGAGTCAGATATGACTGAATGACTGAACAGCAACTATACTTTACAAACACTATCTCATTTGATTCTCATGACCCTGAGAGGTAGAAACTATTATTTGCCCCATTTTACGGCTGAGGAAACAAAGGCAAACAGAGGACAAGTGCCTCGCCTGAAGTCACATTGTAAGTGTGTAGGGCTCATTTGAAGTCAGATCTTCCTTATTTTAGGGCTAGGGTTAATATCCATTCCACCACCTAGGAGTCTATCAGGCACTAACTTCCTTCATATTGCTTTAAGACTTTCAAAGATCCCTATATGCTATATATTATCGTGTGATTCGACCCCTCTGTGCACTGTGATTGGTAGGTGGGTAGAGTAAGTATGAGTACAAGTATGATTACACAAATAAATTAAAGCTTAGAAAAATTAAGCAACTCCTCTAGTCATATAACAATGAAGTGGTAGAGTTAAGAAGTGAATTTTTATCAAACTTCAAGTTCTATGATATTCCCACTGCATCATGGTTATAATTTGGTGTACTATATAAAGATGCATAGTCATTAAAACTTTTTATGAAGTTTCATAAATGCTCTTTCTGTTCAATTAAACTTTTCCCAATAATATGTGTATAATGTCCAGTTATTTTAGGCTAAAGCTTAAAGAGATTGAAAACCCTCTGGAGAAAGCTCATTCCATTTTTTTCCTTGATTTTTTAGGGGTATCCTTTATCTTCTTTAAATTCTGTTTTTAAATAGTTAATGTTTTATATCCTCATCAATGGCATTTTGATGTAATGGAAAGAGCACTGAATGTAAAGGCAGTGAAGACATGGGTTTAAATCCTGCTTCTACTACTTTCTAGCTATATAATCATATATATGTCACTTCTTTTTGACAGTTGCTTCATTTGAAAAATGCTGATAGTTTTACTACCTAAGCTGCTGCTGTGAGATTAAAAAATACTGTATGTGCAATATTTTATAAACCTTAACCATTACATACATGGCAGCTATTAATTTGACTTCAATGAAAGAAAGATAACTCTCAATTCTTACATCTTCAAAACAAAAGTAAGATTTGAAACATATCTTACTCCTCTGTACTGTACTTTAAAATGAGAGGGCTGGTTGGACAGTAGGGCAGATAGCTTTGAGCTATAGTGTTCGATTTTCTGGGTTCTAACACCTTTCCTAAAGTTTCTACCTTTGTGACAATATCTGTTCTGAAGGACCCTCCAGCTCTATCAATTTTTGGTCTATTTCGTAACATTTTATGGGTCCCATTCAGTTTTATCTATGAGATTGCAGATGAAATGTAATTGATAAAAAATTTTTGAAGACTTTGAACTAGTATTGATTACTGGATAGTTAGCCTTCCTGCTACCAAGAAATTCTGGCTATTATAGGGATCAAAGTTAAAAGATATGATGTGAGGTGAGAGTTCTATTTTCTTGCTGATTCCTACAAGCAAAACACAGTAAAGGACCCTTTTCCATATTGATTTAGCCACAAAGAAAAGTCCCACATGCTTTGGTTCTTTAAGTTGCTTTTAACTGTTCTCATCATTTTGATGTACTGATTTTGGGGAACTGAACTGATCATTGCTGTGGATATATAGAGGTAGAAGAGCCATTCAGGGTTTGCCACTTCTGTGAAAAGCAGAGAGATGGCTTCGTTTATTTTGTCCAACTGGCACTACCCCGAGTATCCTAGGGAGAGATACTCTGGCAAAGAAAATAGGCAAACTATGCCAATCCTTAGGTTACACAGTTGAAATTGCCATGTGCCTCCCATCTCACAGCAATATTTTCACACTCTTCATGCCATTAATTAAACTTCTTTATGCCCCTCAGAGCTTTGAGGAAACATACATACTTGGGTGTTCTGAAGCACTTTTGATGGAAACAAGAACAATAAATTTCCAGCTCTGGATATTCTCCCTGCCTAAGTTTATTCAAGGGAAAGCTGGGCCAGGAGACTAGAACACTGAATATTCAATTTTGTCACAGAGTTGAATCTTTTGGGGAATAGTTACATTGTGTCTCTGTCCAGACTTGGCAAATACATGGCAAGTTTATTTTCCCCAGAAAATTTCCTTCTCTAATATTCATGTGAGTTATCCAGTGGTAACTAAACTTTTCTCTGAATAATTGAAACCTAGAATATAATGATATGTTTCAGAACTACTTACAATTGCTGTAAGGATAAGGTCATATGGATTCATATCTCCTCAGATGCCCACAAAAGATGTGTCATTATCAGAAATGTCAGCAATAGTTAACTGTTTGTTTGGGATGGGGTGGGGTGGGGAGGGTTGGGGGAGATAACAACTCACTGCCAGGAATCACCGACACATGAAAGAGTTCTGCACTTTACCACTGTAGTGATTATCCTCCCTAGCAAAATTATGGTTCCTTGAACCATCAACACGTCCCCAAAACCAAATATCCATGTGAATATTGCTGCTTTTCTCATCTCCTATGTTTTTGCTGTCTGAGCTATTTGCTGTTAAAGATGTGACTTCCTAAGCACCATAGCATAAAATATTTAAAAAAGAAATCCATATTGGACACATAGATATGAGTCATTTTACGTAATCGAATTAAGAATTCAAAATATCTCTATGTGAGAACCAATGAAAATTTGAAATTATATTAAAGTATTTGATGGAATGTCATATTTATTTGATGATGATAAATATAGTTTACCTGTTTTACCCTCTGTGATTGTCGTTCACATATAGAAAGTGAAGAGTCTTTCACAGACAGATTTCCTTCTCCTCTCCATTTTAATGGTGATAATACTATATTTTAGAGTGGCATTTCGTTGGCTAGCTAGTCCAACTCATGCCCCCAAAAAGTATCCTAACTGCAAGTGGTCACTCATCTCCTACTATAAGGCTCTCATTCTACTTTGTGAATGTGACTGATTATCAAGATGCTATTTTGTTTGGGCTTTTTTGTTGTTTTGAGGTTGCTTTCCTTAACATTGTTTCTACATATGCATCATATACCCATTACTCCAGGTTCTAACTTCTGGGTAGAAAAAGAGCAAGTCTCATTCTTCTTCCTGATGATGGCCAAATAACTGTCATGTGCTCCTCTTGGATCTTCTCTTCTCTGGCTTAACTATTCCCGCATAATTTATCTGGTCCTTCTGCGGCATAGATTCAAGATCTATCACTATCTTTTTTGCCGTCCTTTGGATATTGTGCTGCTTGTCAGTGTTCTTCCTAAATTTTAGCACCTAGAGTGAACACAAAATTCCAGATATCATTAGACCAGTGGAGATTATCACAGGACTATTACTTCTGCCTTTTTAGAAGCTCTATTTCCTCTAATACAGCTAATTATGATATTTTTATTGCAATTGATATTGTTAGATATGATTTTTTGGCTATTATATTGCAACGTTGACTCGAATCTAAAAGCCTTAAACCCTTTGTTTTGGACAAACTGCTACTTAATTACTCTACCATATCTAGCAATTGTGAAGTTTTATCTTGTTTTTAACCTATGTATAAGAGCTTGTATTTATCACTACGACATTCCAACTTTTTAAGACAATGTAGATAAAAAAAAAAGATTCAAAGGAAATGGGCACCTAAAATGTCTATGTGGGTATATTGAATGATGACCTAAAAATTATGGAGATTAGTCAATTTGACATGGTCCTTCTAAATTTAGCTTTGAATAGCCAATAGTTTGGATATTCTAACTCCTGAGTACTATTTAGGTTCCTTTGCTAGCTCTCAATTCAATCAGCGTTTGAAAATAAGGTAAATGAAAAGGGAGGCAAAATATTAAGTTATTTTCCCTAATTCTATAACAATTATTATAATTGTGGCCAAATAAACCTTAGATTTCAAAGCATTTTCACATGTATTATTCCAATTGAGTCTCACAATAATTATGAAGCAGTCAGGGCAGGTCTTATTATCATAATTTTATAGATGCATGAAAGAATGAATGAATGAATATACAAAGAAATGGGTGGATGGAAAAGCATTTATTAAACCCTGCATTTATGCCAAGCACTTTACTATGTGCTAGGAATACAAATACAAAAAGGGAAAAGTCTCTGCCCTCCAGAAACTTACTTTAATTAGAAAAATACCACACATATAGGGGAGTTGTGACCAAGGTACATTATTTTGTATTAGGAAGTCACAGGGATATCAAACAGAGTCAGAGAGGAGTAGATTGTCAAATCCTTTGCAAGAATGATAGCACTGAGTTAATTACTGCTGAAAGAAATCAAGGTAGAAAGGATGAAAGTAGATATAGTAGGTGGTCATGGGAAACACTCACTAGTCAAAGGGATAGAAATCCCGGATAAGAGCAGGATATAATAGTTATTGAAGGATGCAGGGCATGAAGATAATCCTTTATCAGCAAAGTGTCTTGTCATACTAGGACTATCACCAATCAGGCTTACCATGAATGTAGAAGGATAGTAGCAACGTGGGAAATCCCAGGATAGTTGTTTATGGGGAAGACTCCTCAATCAAGATGAAGGAGGGCCACAGAGTAGGAGCTGAAGAAGACTATCACGAAGAAGACTAAAGAGTAACAAGTAGAAAGTTGGACCTGGTTCAGGCAATTGATAGAGATGTGTCACCAATGAGGAGTCCAGGGAACTGGAGCGGGAGAAAAGTCAAGAAGAATGGTGTGAAGACCAGAAGTTCATAGACTTCCAAAGGTCAAACGAGTGGCAAATGACAGACTAGAACTTAGTCAATTTGACTCTTAGTCCATTCCAGCGGTGTCAAACATAAATAGAAATGATTCCCTAGAAGCTGCAGACACTTAATTAACAGTATTCAATTTGTATTGTACTTTTATTTGATAAACATTTTACATTTTAATCTGGTTTGGGAATTTTGTGGTATGAATTTAACACTTCTCTTTTACACTATGCCACATTGCTGATGGCTTTTGACAGTAGTTACTGTGGATTCAGTAAGGATAGAGGATACTTAGGTCACATAGCAGATACAGTGCCAGGCCTGAAGTCAGGAAGACTCATCTTCCTGAATTCAAATCTGCCCTCAGACACTTACCAGCTATGAGATCTTGGCAAGTCACTTAACCCTGACAGAAAATCATGAATCTTTCATAGAAAAAATAATAATTCAATTGAGTAAACACTGAAATAAAGTATTTAAAAGAAAGATTGCTGTTGCTTTTGTATTTGTCTTGATTTTGTTTCCAACAAGAAAAAGGTTGCATTATGTCTTTTTAGGAAATTAATTCCCATTCCTATATAAACCCATTAATTTCTTCCCATAACTTTTTGTAATTATACTATAAACATTGAACACCATAAGGAACTGATGTTTTCATTGTTAAGGGTGGTCTCACCATTGAAACAAAATAAATCTCCTGAAAACCTTAAGAAATTGTCTTCATGATTTGGTTGCTCTGGGGGGCTTAAAAATATACCTCATCACCAGGTCCATATTTTTTTAATGAGTATCTCTATATTTAACAAGACTGTTTCATTCTAAAGCTATTTTCAAAGTCTTTTTAGCTCCAAATGCCATAGAGGAATTTGAACTGAGCCTCTATGAGCATCATTCGTAAGCCATAATGAGCACATTAGGACATCCATGGGAGATACAAAGTCATGATGTACTTGAAAGACAAGATAATACACATTAATTGGTACTATCATCTAAGAGTGGTGGTGTATTCCCTGCTGCTGGGAAGATGGAGGTTGGTAAATCACTTTAGTTCCCAAGTTAAGAAACCATTGTTGTTCAAATGTTTCAGTGGTGTCCAACCATTCATGACCCCATTTGGGATTTTCTTGGCAAAGATAATAGAGTGGTTTGCCATTTCCTTTTCCAGCTCAAGTTACAGATAAGGAAACTGAGGCAAAAAGGGTTAACTGACTTGCTTAGGGTCATAGAACCTTAATTCCAGGCCCAGCATTCTATCTTCTGTGCTGTATAATTTACTAGATTGAACACTGCAGTATGCTTAAGGTCTTTTGGATGTTTGCATTAAAACTAGCAACAAATGGTGAGCCCCTGGGAGCCAGGGACCAGTGCCCAAGGAAAGACTGATGAGGTAGAAACAATAGAGAGAGAAGTTTAAAATGTTCCTGCTGATCAGGTTCATGAGTAGTTGCTTTACTTTCAATTTGGGTGACAGAGAGCCTGTTTGGGGGAGAGGCCAATTCCACAAAAATTAATTTTAATACAAGAGATACATAGAAATATAATATAAGAGCATAAGAATTATGTTACCAGGCAGTTCAGTATAGTCAGGTTGAAAGAGTACTAAATGGGGCAACTAAGTGGAACAGTGGATAGAGCCCTTGCTCTAGAGTCAGGAAGACCTCAGTTCAAATATGACCTCAGGCTCTTGACATTTACTATCTACGTGACGTGACGCTGGGCAATTTACTTAGCCCTCATTGCCTTGCTGGAACAAAAATCCACAGACTTGTAATAAGAGGAGGAGGCTGTGTCACTGACTAGCATTGCAACCCTGAGTGACTTACGCAATCTCTATGAGCCTCCATTTCTTTATTTATAAAACAGGGAAAATAGTATTGGCAGCACATTTCTTACTTTTCTTGAAGAATCCAATGAGATTCTTAGGATTTAAATATAGAAAGATATTTAGAAATCAAGTCTAAACCTATCATTTTATAGATGAGGGGAACTGGGACTCAAAAAGCAGAACTGACTTCTAAGATAACTCTGTCAGTAAGTAGCAGAAGCAGAATTTCAACATAAATCATAACAATAGATATGAAAATGTTTTGAAAACTATTAAGTTTTATACAAACGTGAGACATGAAGGCATAGATGGCATGCTTATCGAATTTCCATATGACACAAAGCTTAGAGGAATAGCTAACATATTGGATGACTATCAGGATCCAAAAAGATCTTGGCAGGCTAGAAGGATAGTCTACATTTAAAATAAGAAATGTAATATGGGGATCAAGAAAAAAAAAGGCACCTATCCAAATTTCAATCTATCTATTGCCCCAATAGAGAACTGTGAAGACTTGGCTACACGTGTTCATATAAAAAATTAAAAGGATGACCTCCATGCAGCCTTCAATCCAATAACATTAGCCTCCTTGGTGTCCCACATGTATGACACTTCATCTTGTATTTCCATTAGTTTTCCCCCATGCCTGAGATTCTGATCTTCCTCACCTCTTTCCGTAACTTGCTTCAAGTCACAATTAAAATGCAGCCTTTTACATGAATCATTTCCTAGCCTTCCTTAATAACAGTAACTTTCCTCTGTTGATTATTTCCAATTTATCTTTTCATTATATATAGTAATTGACATTTGATCTCACCTGTCAGACTCTGAATTCTTTGAGATTAGGGTCTGTTTTATCACTGTTGTTTATTTTTCCCCATTTCTTTTTATCCCTAGTGTTTAGCAAAGTGTCTGCCACATTGTAGGTGTTTAATAAATACTTATTGATTTGGTTTGACTTCTCATTGTGGTAGTTGCCAATAGCTTAATGTGGCAATCAAAAAAACTGAGACTTTCATGGGATGTGTAATCACTGGTATAAATAGGTGACAAATTTGCTGTCTTTTATACTGGTCAGAGCCCAGTTATAGTACTTGGTCATTGGGAGAACACCACAAATAGGACCCTGTCCAAAGAAGGGCAACTGAGATTGTGGGAAGACGAGACTATGTAACATGAAGAGTTGTGGAAGGAAATGTTAATGTTCAATGTCATGGAGAAAAAATTGAGAAGAATATATTAGAAGTCTTCAGCTATTTGAAGGGCTATACCATGAAAAAGGAAGTAGGCTTGTCCTCCTTGACAACTGCAGACAGAACTCATAACAATGGAGGATATTCTAGAGAAGTTGCTTGCCTGATTGTTGTTGTCCTTCATTCTCAAAGAGGACCAGTATGACATCATTATGCTAGAGTCAAGTTACAATACTTCCAACTGAGGATGGAATGCTCTACCACAGATCAGGCACAAATAGTCCTTGTGGACATTTGGGGTGGATTCTCCAAATCTTTGGATCTTGTGTTTCTTTTGAGCCACTTCAATTCTGCTTTGCTCATGGAGCATAGCACCTTCTCTGATGTGGGCATGCCATGCCGAACAGTCCTGTTCCAGTGTCTCCTATGTCACACAATCAATTCCAAAGTTCTGAAGAGAGACCTTGAGAGTGTTCACTTATTATCACGTATTCTGACCACTGGGGAATGCTTGCTCTATGCAAATTTTCCATAAAACAGTCTTTAGGCAAGTGTATGTTTTGCATTTGAAAACTATGGCCAGTTTATCAGAGTTGCACCCTCTGAAGTAGAGTTTGAATGCTTGGCAGTTTAGTTCTAGAAAGGACTTCAGTGTTTGGTATCTTATCCTGCTACATTATTCAGAATCTTCCTAAAACAATTCAAATGGAAGTGATTCAGTTTCCTGGCATGGTACTGGTATACTATCCAGGTTTCACAAGCATACAATAATAAGGTCAGCCCAATGGCTCTGTAGACCTTCAGTTTGCTAATCAGTAAGCTCTTCTCTCCCATGCCTTCCTTCAGAGTCTCCCAAACTGAGCTAGCTCTGGCGATGTATGTGTCAACCTTATTATCAATGTGTATGTCCCTGGAAAGTACCCTACCAAAATTTCTCCTTTTGTTGCAACCAATGGTTCCATGTATGGATGACACGGGGGTGGTTTATGGAGCACCAATGTTATCTTGGCGTTAATTGTGAAATTAGCACAAGCAGCAGAGAATTGATCTATATTCAATTGCATCTCACCTTCCAAAAGGAGGAAGGAAGGTTTATAACTTAGGGATAACCTAATGGAATGGGGTCCCTAGGAAACTAATGAATGAGTTTAAAATAATGTAGTACATAGAAAATTATTCTGGGAGTCAGGATATTTGGGCTGACGGATAAACTCTGCTGTAAACTAGCTCCATGACCATGGACCAATCACCTTTTTCTGATTCTCAATTTCCTCACTTGTAAAATGAGACTATTAAGTGGAAAGTACAGAGTTGCAAACTTAAGTTTAAAAAAATAAATTTAAAAAAAGGATAGAAAATACATCTTCCTAGGATTATTCAAGAGTGGAATGAGTTGCTTTGGAGGAGAGTGGATTCTACCTCTGCAGAGTAATCTTGATGTCCATGTTTTGGGTTTTCTGTATATACAAAACTATTGAAGTATGGATTTGACTAAAAGTCTTCTGAAATATCTGCCAACTCCAAATCTCAGATCTCTCAAGGCCCTTCCAACTTTAACATTTTTAACATTCAAAAATCCCTTAAAGTGTTAAAATAGAAGCTGAATGATGGATTTGTCACAGACATTTTAGAGAAGATTCTTCCTCAGGTATGGCATAGACTGTAACTGTCCCTGCTAACCCTGAGACTCAATTATTACATAATTCTAGAAAGGGGCTATTTATGTTTTTCATCAGAAGATATAATTTACTAATATTTTTATCAGATACCTATAATATGCAATGTTATACAAAAAGGTGCTACCTGGTAAACAGGCTCCCAGTTACCATAGAATTTTATGAGAAAGTGAGTACATATTTTTATGAGGCGGCTTGCTTGCATCATAAATTTTAATGGGCTTTTGCATAGGGAAAATATGATTCTGACACTGTATAATGTATACCAAGGCATACTAAGAAGAATACTAAATAATACAGCTAATATGGTGATAAGGGACTCCTCCCTGTCAGTTTTATTATATGTCTTAGTAAAGCACTTTGTTGAGGTTGCCAATGATCCCACGTACCTTATTCCCACCATGGTTCAAATGTACAATTTTGATCTTAGAAAAAAATACTTTCTATAGTAAGACTATAAATAATGGTCCCCATTATTATGAGATTATAAGATAATTCTTTGATCTGCCATTTAATCATAAAAAACCCTGAGAAAATGATTCAAAAATATTGTAACAGGATACTGTTCTAAGATTTTGCACCCTCTGAGTAGCAAAAACAATCCCTTAAAACAAAAGAGCCTATTCAAGTTTTCTGCTGATGTTTCATCATGAACTTATCCCTACACTTTTTCAATGCCAGACATTGGTCTTGAAATTATAGAAATTATACAACGGTGTTGGTCTTATTAAACCCTCCACCAAAAACAAGACAAAAATCTTATATACTAAGGTGTGCTAATGTGTAAGTGTCCATAGTGTGTGAAACTATATAACCTATAGTCATGGACTAATTCTTTGGTAGATCTAGGTTACATCCTTATGCCAGGTCCTGTTTGGCTCTTAATCTGATGCTGATGATTAGAAAATAGTACTGGATATTGGGTTTTGACCACATCTATCATGTTGCTCAATGGGAAAATTGAAAGGTATTGTCTTTACTCATGAGTAGTTTAGTGTCAAAAGCTTTCTTTTTATTCTTGCTTCCCAGCTTTAGAAGGGGAAAAAAAGAAAAAAATCCAAAATTCTGTCCTGGAAATTGACATTATTTACATCCCTCGCTCTTACTGAAACACACCTCATGCTTGTTCATTCATTTACTCATTCATTCATCCAACCTTTATTAAATGTTGCCTAGGTGTCAGAAACATATAGTTATACAATATCAAAGGCCCTGTGCTACCGTACTTACTTTTGAGGCAAAGGGGTGATACTATATGTACGTGGATTAAGTACAAATGTCTAGAATGGTGCTCTAAAAATCTTGAAAGTGCATCTGATCCTTGAAGCTTGCAAAAATCGTAGATTTTGTTGAAAAGACAGCAATTGAGCTATGCTTTGAAGAAAGAGAGGGGTTCTAAAAGTCAGAGGTGAAGAGGAAGCCCATAGTAAGCAAAAGTCAGGGATTACATGAATATGTGAAATTAGGGGAGTAGCATATAGAGCTCAGGAAATAGTAGCTTGTGACATAGAAAACCTGAATGAAGTAATGGGAAATTTATGAGAAAGTAGACTATAGCCAAGGACCTTAGGGTCATAAATGTTAGGCTAAGGGGTTTGCATTTTATCCTAGGGAAAATAGCAAGCAATTAAAATTATTGAAAAAGAGAGGTGATATCATCAGAGTTGTTTATTAAGATTTTTTCACCTTCTGAAATATTAATTTAAAAATTTTGCATTGCATTTGGAAAATCTTAGTACAAAAGTTCATTTCATGTTATTTATTTCACTCTAAGATTTTTTTCTGACTCTTTTTATCTCAATGTTTCTTATATGCCCCTGTATTCTGGATGGGTGTTACTGTAGTCTCCCAGTGTTTCCTATATATTTATCTCTTCTTAATGAAATGCATACATTCTTTCATTCATTAACTTATTGAAGATATATGTATCTCTTACTGTATGCAGGACACATTTGATGCTGCTTTTTCAAGTCTAATCTCAAATGCCACCCCTTCCATCAAGGCTTTCATGATCATCCAAACCAGAAGTGATAATTGGGTATCTGATCTCATCCCTGCCATCTCTCTAAGTCTACCTGTCCTGGATCACTACTTTCCATGTTTTCCTACAATTTTCCGTACTGTGCACACCTAATTTGTGTTGGAGTCCTTCTTCTTGTTCTCTTAGTAGTTCTGCAGTAACTGGCATAGTGTATAGGCGGTGCATCTGTTGTCTTTCTTCATGAGAAGTAAAAGTTCTGAAAAGAAGAAAAACCTCCCATTGCCAAGGGAAATTGGGGAGGGTAATTTTTTTTTTTAATTTGGAGCAGTCAAATAATAGGAATCTAGTTTAATACCTAATTATTCCTGCTATTAGGAAAGACAAAGGCACTAAACTTTTAAAATAAAAATGCTACACACTTAGAAACCAGTGGAGATCATTGAAAACTTGCAAAAAAGTCAGTTTTTTTCATTCCATGTAGCAATTAGACAGCTGCATTTTGCACAAGCTAAAATTGATACCATGAACATTGTGCCAGAGTGGCGTGAGCTAGAAATAGACTTTGAACAAGAGAGTCGTCCAAAATGCCCGTGATAGGGTGATGTAAGTAGCAACCCAGAAGAGATTTAGGCTGAGCACAATTCATGGGCAAAATCTGAAAGAACAAATCAAAACATGAAGACTGTCTTTTTGGGATTGTTGAATTATTTTACTCTTCTGAAAGTGCCATGATTTCAACTACTGAGTTAATCCATGGGGATGAGGGCCTCTCCACAGGTTCTTTTCTTGGGTTATTCCATGAGATTCACATTTTCCTATTAAGTTTTCCAAAAGGCAGGAATATAGTTTAATAGAAAGAGTCCTGGACATGAGGTCAAGAAAGACATGCTTTCAAATTTGACTTCCATAATTCAAGTGGTTAAAAATATATATACAAACATGAAAAGATTTGTCAAGTCTTTTGCAAAGTGAAATTAGAATCAGATGAATAATATATAGTGTAAATTATAAAGGAATCTGAACCCTGAGTAATTAGAAAAATAATAATAGTCCCAGAAGAACAGGTATATGTGAAACAAAAATCCCCTTCTTGGTAGGGAAGGGGCTACTAAGAAAACAGAATGGCAAATACATTGCAAGATTTGGTCACTATGTCCAATGGTTTTCCTTAACTGTTTTTAGGCAGTTGGGTGGTGTAGTGGATAGAACACTGGATCTAGAAGGAAGAGAACCTGAGTTCAAATCCAGCCTCAGATACTTCTTTGATGAGTCATCTTGCAAAGTCTCTTAATCTTTAGCTATCTCAGTTTCCTCATTTGTAAAATGGGGGTAACAATCATATACACTTCCTAGTTGTCTTGAGGATCAAATGAGATTATATATAATGAGATGTAAAATGTCTAGCACAGTGCCAGGCAAATAGTAGGCACTTAATAAATTCTTATTCCCTTCCCCTATTTTAGGGGAAGTTTCAATTTGAGAGTTCAGAGTGAAAGGTGGTATTCAAGACTTTATTGTGGTGTAAAACTACAAGTCATCAACAAGACCTGATTTAGTTGTTTCCAGCGCTTACTAGCTATATGACCATGGGACTCTGTGAGCTTCAGTTTTCTCATTTATAAAATGGAGATAATGGCAACATCTGTCTCACAGGATATTTTAAGGCTCAAAATGAGAACATGTTTATAAAGCAATCACTTTGCAACTCTAGGACTGAGTCAGAAGACATGAGTTCAAATCAAGCTATTAGCTATGTGAATCTGGGCAATTTTCCTCAAAATAAAATGGGTATAATAAAAACACCTAACTTACAGGGTTGTTGTAAAAATGAAATGAGATACTATTTGTAAAGTGCTTAGCACAGTGCCCTGCTCATTTTAGGTATTTCATAAATGCTGCTTTTTTTCCCTTCCTAATTCCATTAACAAATTTTAATCTTAGAAAATTCTATGAGATTCATGTTTTCCAATAAGACATTTAAGGTACTTTTTACACTGAATAGGATTTTGGAAGTGGATCTCATAAAACTTAGATTCAAATCTTACCTTTAATACTTTCTAGACATGTGACTTTTGAAATGCTACCTATCCTCTTAGAGCCTCAATTTTCTCATCTGTAAAATAGGATAATACATATAGGGTTGTTTTAGTGGCTTAAATGAGAAAGTGTATTATAAATATTTTGCACCCTCCAAAGCACTATATAAATCAAACTTATTCTTTTAATTTCAATTAATTTAATTTCAATCAATTACGCTTCTACTACGTGCCAGTCACTGTGATAGGCACTAAGGATAGAAATAGAAAAAAATAAAACAAACTCAACTCTCAAGGATTTCTTCCTGGCTCTTTGATAATCCCACCAGGAGGTCATCCATATCCTCAATAATATTCCAAATGTGAAGTGATCAGGGTATGTGGATAAGCGTTCAGATTCGTTTATCTCAAATATTTGAATGTTGACATGTGAAAGAGGAATCGAATATTCTTTTTGGACACAGAGTATGAAACTAGGGACAGTTCTTTTTCTTGGTCCTGCAGTTTTGTACCATCATGAGGTTACTGTCCATTTTAACCTAGATATCCTATCGGCATTTTGAAATAATTGTGTTCAAAAGAGAAATCCAATCATCTTCCGCAAAATCATGATAATCTCTGGCCCTCCTTCAGGTTTTTATTTTGTATTTCTAATTACAATATCAGTATACTTCTCTTAGTACCCACACTTAGAATCATTTGTTATCCTAAAAGCTCAGCCCAGGTGACATTTTCTATGGCAAGTCGTTTCTTAGCTGTTAGTGAATCAAATGTCCAAATTAATGACTATTCTGCTTGCATGTAGAATTCCCTGGGAGAGTAAGGGGTCCATGTGGGTGTGAAATGTTTCCACTTTTTGGTTTTGTAAATCCAGTATATCGCAGTTTTGAATGTAAAGGTACAAATGCTAAGTGAATTAATTCCAGCTCTGCACAGGAGGGAAGTTCCTAAGGAAACAAGGAAAGATGCAAATATTTACTAAGTGCTTACTATGTGCCAGACACTACCCTAAATACTTTACAAGTATTTTCTCATTTAAACCTCACAACGCAGGGAAGTATGTGGTTTTAGGACCATCATTTTACAGCTGAGGAAACTGAGGCAGACAGAGGTAAAATGACTTGCCCAGGGTAACATAGGCACTAGTAAGTGCCTGGGACCCAATATGAATGGAGGACTTCTTGATTCTAGGTCCAGGGCTGTATCCTACAATTAAAGTTGTCTCACAGTAAGAAAGATAGACTGCTTTTGGAGCTAGGAAGATCTTAATTACTCAAACTCATCAATCAAAAATGGATAACCATTATCATACATGTTATAGAAGGGATTAATGTTTCAGATGTGCATTGGACTACATGTTCTCAAAGGTCTCCTCCAACTCTGATATATTATGATTATATTAATTAGAGAAGAATTCAAAATCCCAAAATGAAAGTCTGAGATTAGATTTCCTGTTACCCTATGTAATGTTAATTAGAGTTAAAGATCTTCTCTGCTCACCTGAAGCCCATTAAGGGAAACTTTTGTTAATTTAAATGAGGCATTGGTCATGATGGCCTCTGGCTCTGAAAAGTAAATACATATACATATATGTATACTCAGTGATGAGATTTTACTTTTACTCTTTGGAAGAATGTTCATGTGCCAGATGAAACTCTGGGTTGCTGTTAATGAGTCCCCTATCCTCCCACCCCACCCTGGCTTTGAAAACCCAGATGTTGGCACTTCTCTCTCTGGTAACTATGTATGTATGTAATGGTCAGACAGTTGGATCTGTCTGTTGATCTGTGATGTATATATTATAGTCAGACAGAAGCCCTGTCTGTTGGTCTTTATTTCTCTGTTGGTGAATGTAATTAAGGTAGATTGTTGACCCCTTAAAAATTGCTTTCCTTTTAGAAAAGCAGATCTAAGAACTTCTATAGCTTTATAGCAGGTCCTTCTGTGTATGCTGAGGTGTTTGCTGCTGCATCTTAGAACCCAGGACAGTACAAATGGACAAGCTGGACCCAGAATTAAACAGATGGACCAGAGCATGATGCATGCAATGAACTGCCTTCAGGAGTTTAGTTTAGGTTTTTTTTTTTCTTTAATTCCCTTATTGACTTCTAGAAATGACACACACATAATATCTATAATTTCTCTATAGTGTTTGGATGCAAGCAGAAAGGACCTGCTACAGCAGCAAACGTAGGGAAAAGTAACGACAAGGGTGCTACAAGATGGCCAGGTATGAAAGGGTCACTGTCTATATCAGTGAAATTCACTGAAATAACACTTATAGGATCAAAGCTATGAATCTGAATGGGATCTCAAGTGCCATCTACTTCTCTTTTTTCATTTTTAAAGATGAGGGAACAAAGAGCCAGGGAAGTTAAGTGGCAGATCCAAAGTCATACAAAAATATCTGTCATAAATATCAGGGGTAGGATTTGAACTTTGGTCCTCTTGTTTCAGCAATGATATTCTTCTCAATGTACCATAACACCCTCTCCTCCTTTTTTCTAAGAGTATCCAAAGCAACTGACAATATCTTGCAAACATCAAGTATCTAAATGTCTATTGAATTGAAATGTAACTAAATTAAAGAGAAAACTACTTAAAACTACTTCAGAGATACTCACAAGTCGTGAATATATATAAACCATGAATTTATGGAAGAGTTCTTTGATTTATTTCATTTGGAAACTAAATTTGTCAAGAAAGAGAATATTCCAATCCCAAGAAAGTGTTAATTAAAAAGACCACTGAGTACAATACTCAGAGTAAAGGTAAAATGTTTTTTTTTTCTTAATAGAGACATGACAAGAAATAATATGACATAGCTCCTCAGAGTTAACTTAAGATACTACCCTTTGCTGAAAAGATGTTTAGAACAGTGGCATTTAATTCATGTATTAAATATTTAGAAGAAGAAATAGATAGCAAAATTTAGTTATGATGCTATTTGGTTTTCTTTTCAGTAGAAGCTCAGGATGAATGTCTCAACAGGGTCAGATCGTCAGGGGTTTTATCTTCTTCTAATGTATGTTATGCACTCCTGGAGACAGAATAACAATGTGATGGAACAATTGGGGCTCCATGCCATATGTTAACACAAAGCCTTTCTTCCTGAAATCTCAGGGAGAAAAAAATGCACCCAGAATGTTGCATGACAAAATCTCCATTAGTGTTTTATTGTACAAATGATACAGTGATTTCTCAGATATTTCACTGAGCCCTTAGCATCGCCCCATTTTAAGTAATGTCTTAATGATATATGTAATAGCATTTTACCTGTAGTAGTAATATTATTGATCTCATGCCATTAAGGTTTGCAGCATTTTTAAAACCCATTACCTTCTCCTGTATTAGCTCTGCCTGGCAAAAGCACATCACTTTCTCTGTTAAAGTTTGGCAGACAACAACACGCAAAAAAGCAATTCTACCTGCTGTAGTGTCTGTCTGACTACTTGATAATGTCAATCAATAAGTGAATTCTTTTTCCCACAGTCCCTGAAAAACAAGATGTCTGCTACTGATTCAGATGCAAACAAAAGCGTAGCCCGGCAGAGGATACTTTAGCAGTCTCTATAGAGCAATGAGGATAATATGTATTGGGCCTTCTGGAACCAACCTAGCTCTCCTTAGTGGTCTTGTGTAGGACAGTGGAAGGTCCACTGACCTGAGAATCAAAGGACTCAAGTCCCAACTTTGCTGCTAATTAGTGCAAAATAACAAGACTATATAATTAGAAGTAATGTAAGAACCTTTTTCAGCTAGTCCAGTTTAGAATAGGAAAAAAAAAAATTTTCATAACATACCTCAAAAGGGGGCATTTGTACTCCTCTTGATTGGAGAGCCGTGATTATCTATCAAGAAAGTTCACTCTGCTTTTGGATAGTTCTAGTTAACAGGAAGTTTCTGTTTGGTTGTTTTCCTAAATCAAACCTAAATTTACCTTCTTATAATGTGCACGCATAACCCTTATTTCTGCCATCTTTGTGTGAAGCTTAATTTTTCTTCTATTTTTTAACTATTAAAGTATTTGCAGATAGCAATCATGAAAACATGTATGAAAGAGTAAAATGATGCTACCAGTAAGGTGATTACAGGGATTGGGGGTTTTGAACTATTCACATGTGTATAGCTTGTCAAGATTGGAGAAGACATTTTACATGTATTTCACTTCATCCTCATAACAAGTATGTGGAGACAATGCTATTATAATCCCCATTTTGAAGATAAAGAGACCATTGTTCATGTACCCTAATTACTATGTGTCTGAAGCAGAATTCAAGCCTAGGTCTTCCTGAATCTAATTCCAACACTACCCAACATGCCATGCCACCTCAAAAGTAAAGTAGTAGTGGCTGTAAAATGTCATCTCCTTCAGATGATTTTTGAAGTAATTGTGAGATTTCAACAGTTATTTTCCTTCTAAATTGCTCAATTTCTTCATCTTTCAAATGAGAAAGTTCATTCAGCTAATCTCTAACTCTACTTCCTGGTCTTAAATTCTATGAAATCCCACATAAGTTCTGGAGGAGAAAGTGAGGCTGGTGACCTTGCACAGCCCTTCCTGACTCAAATCACAGTCTATTGCAACTCATGTCATCATCTTGATGTCATGGTCCTATTTGAGAACAAAGGCCAAATACAACATAGGCAAATCTCAGAATGCTCCATGGCTCATGTTTGTAGAGTACCTTATGTTTTACAAAGAATTCTGCTTTTGTTTTCTCATTTCATTATTCATGATTACTTTGTAAGCATGGACCAAAATCATTATTGCTGTTATCCAAACAAGGAACCTGTGACTCAGGGATATGAGGTGATTTGGCCTGGGCTGATACAATTAGTAAAAAAAGAGAATTAGAATTCAAATTAAATCTCTCTTCACTGTCAAATATAATGGTTTCTTTTCAATCTTTATCCTTCTTCAACTTTCTGCAACATTTAACGTTGCCGATAATGTTTTCCTACTAGATACTTGGTTCTCTGGCTTACTGTGACACTCCTCTATCCTGGTTCTTCTATCTTTTTGACAATTGCTTCCTTCTCAGTCTCCCTGGGTCAGTGTGCTTTCAGGTCTGTCCTCCAAGTTTCCTTTCTTGGGCCTTCTTATTTCCCCCTCTCTGCTATATTGCTTGGTGATCTTTTCTGCTCCCATGTGTTCCCCTCTGATCTTGGTGCAGTTGATGTCCTTATCTATGTATTTAACCACCCTTGGTTTTCTTACCTTGGAGGTCAGATTGTGAAGTAAATCAGTAGTATGTACTGACCTCCATTTGGAGAATACTAAACCATGATTATTAGAGCTTCGCATCTGTGAAGTTGGCAGGCAGCATGGGTGTCTCAGATTCCACTACCTATACAATGAGGGTCATTCAATGATCTCTAAAGTTTTTTCATGCTCTTCTAAACTTCTATGGTAACAGAAGATTTCTAATCTTTATCTTGTAAATGGGGCTATTTCTGAAAAAAATTCAGTAGTTGGAATCCATCACTTCAGAACAGATTGGATTTGGATGCTTGTTTTCCTTGTAGGGTGTGCTACTAAGAAGAAATGAAGAAAATATAGGAGCCTGAGCCAAGAGTAAAGACTTGAATGGCAACTCTATAAGACAATTCACTTTCTTTTCTTCATCTAATTTCCAGCATCCTCAAACCCCAGAGAGATTCCTATTAAAGCAGGAAATCTTATCAGAATTTGTAAGTACGTGTAAGAATCATTTACCCTATAACAAGAGGGTCAGTCAAAGAAGATTGTGCCTGCTACAAAGGTCCTCTACTAAATTCTCTCCAGAAGTGTTTCCTGGCATCTATTTTTTAGCCAGAAAATATATGAAAAGATTGATTGAGAAACATCAGATTTTCAAAACACTTCAAAGCCTTAATTGTTCAGTGTCAAAGATAGGATTACAACCCAGATTTTGCCTAAATCATGTGATTCTCTCAATATTAATTATTTTCTAGGTGATAATTAGCCTATTTATGAATTATGTGATGAATAGAAATGATTAATTTAGCCCAACTTCTGGTCATAGTCTGAAATTTGCCATTGGTATAGATACCTATCTCTACTATGGTTCTCTCTTGATGCCTTGTTATAGTATACAAGTCATCCTGGATTTTTAAAAGCCAAATTCTCAAAGGATAAGTTCTGGAGGCTCCTTCTAAGCCATAAAAACTTTGAGTTCAGGTCCTGGAATAGTCTGTGTCTTTGATCCTAGAACATTGGCAGTAATGGCTGATTTGTGGCAACAAAATCAAACCATAGTAAGTCATGCACTCATCATAACCTTGTAGACAATGAGGTACTACAATATGGACCCATTGCTTAAGTAGTCATTATTTCACCCTCAGCTCTGCTTAGATCTTAAATTCAGCATCAAACAGAAGAAGGGAGAGAAAAGGAGAGAGAAAAAGGAAGAGTGGGGGGGGTTAGGGGAAGGAAGGGAAATAGGGAAGAGGGAAGGAAGGAAAGAATGAAGGAAGTGAAACATTTATTTAGTACCTATTATGTGCTAGGAATTGTAATAAGTGTTTTACAAATATCTCATTTGATCCTCACACTATCCCTGGGAGGTAGGTACTATTATTGTCCTCCTATGAGGAAACAAGTACACAGAGGTTAAGTAATCTGTCCTGAGCCACACAACTACTAAGTGTCTGAGGCTCCTTTTGGACTTGTCTTCCCCTACAGGTTCAATGCTATATTAATTGTGCCATCAAATGGGGGGCGGGGGGGGGGGCGGGGGGAGAGAGGTGGGGAGAGAAGGGGGAAAGATAGTGAGAGAGAGACAGAGAAAGACAGAGAGAGACAGAGAGAGAGAGAGAGACAGAGGGAGACAGAGACAGAGAGAGACAGAGACAGAGAGACAGAGAGAGAGAGAGAGAGAGAGAGAGAGAGAGAGAGAGAGAGAGATCTCTTGAAGTCCGTCCACATTCCTATTTGTTGTTTCCATTACACTGTCTGTCCCATCTTCTGCCATCCCCTTTTCTTTTTGACTATAATCTTTTGGAATAGCAGGTTCTTTTCCAATGAGTCTTGTCTTCTCATTATGTGGCCAACATATTTAAGCTTCAGCTTCAGTGAATAGCCTGATTAGAGAGATAGTATTTATGTATTTAATAGCATTTATTTAGATAGATAGTATTAGATCTTATATAATTCTAAAGTTTGATTATTTGGACCTGACTGATCAAAGAATCTAGCTATAAGATTGCAGAAACTAATAATGTTAGAGTTTGAAGGAACCTTAAAGGTCACCTAATCCAAACCCTACCCAAAGGAAGAATTAACTCTACATGTTCCCAGAAGTGCTTATTTAGCTATTACATGAATAACTCCAGGTTAAAAAAAAAAAAAAAAAGGTTGTTTTTCTGGTCTTTGATTAAATTTAGTGAGGTTCCCTAATCAGGCTTAATGATATACTGTAATGAAATCCACGAGTTTTATTTATTGATCATCATGTTTGTATATGGATAAATACCATTTTAACACCTACCCTCGTGTTTATTGTAGAATGATAAATCTGTATTGTGAAATTGATATTCTCACCTTACTTTTCTTCCCTTATTGTTTGCTTCTAATAGCTAGAAATATTTTGAAACTAGATGCTTATGCATTTTGAGTTGTGTATATTCCCATAAATTAACAAAAAACATGTTAATACATTATTAGTAAATTTAGTAATTCAGTCAATGATGACTTTCAAAATTTAGATAAGCTGATGATTATAGCTGCATTAGAAAATAATAATAATACTAAAGGTCACTGAAATGTCAACATTCAATTTTCATAATACAGGTATCAAGTAAAGCCCATTTACTGAAATATAATAATATGTGCCATGCCAGTGTTCTGATAAGGGAAATAAAGCCAAGCAGGGACTTGAGTGCATCTGAAGTTTCTAAAATTTTTAATAAGAAAAAAGCAGCAGCCTCACATGTAACTATCCTCTGTCTTTTCACCATGCTTGTGTTCATTTTAAAGTATTAATTATGGATTGTCTATTTTTTTCTCAATAGGAATCTGCCTTAGGAAAAACATGGAGAGCAGTACAAAGCAGGCTTTTTGTCCTATGTACCCACATATAGGTGTATATCCACATTGTACCTGAAGATTACCAGCGAGTGGGGGAATCAGCCACTTATACTGAGGTAGCCTATTTAACTTTTGGAATACATTAATTGTTCAAAAGATTTTACAAAATCTAGTGTATAAATATACATATATATGTATATATACATGATAAAAAATATGATATACTATACTATATCACATCATATAATATTATGTTATTATATTTCTTGTAACTATAATTCTCTGTTCCTCTGGGGCTAAACAGAATAAATCTAATCCTTTTTGTTACCTAAGAACTTGACTGATATTTAATATATTAGCTCTATGTCTGTTTTATGCCAACTCCAAGATTAACAAACATAGTGTCTATAGATTCATTGTATTATCACTGATAAAATACTATTGAATAAATCAATCAATTAATGACATTAAAAAAGGTATGAAAGTCCTTAATCAATTTGGAAAGAGTAAAATGCTTCCAGCCATTATTCAATAAGCATATTGGGATAGTTTGAAAAAATTGAGCATGCCCTGTAGGGCTTTGCAATATGGCAAATCCCTTCAAAACTTGACATTCTCATGTTTGCCAAGTCAAGTGGCAGAAGTAGCTCCATTCAATCCTCTGAGTGATATATACTTTAGGTGACAAGGGAATAAGAGAGAGAACCTCTGTCTCCTTGTCTTCCCACTCCCATCTTGAGCAGAGAAGGCCTCGTGAAATTTGAAAGGTGAAAAGATGTGGATTCTCATAGGTATCTTAGCATTGCTCCCAGAATAGCTGTGGTTGATGTCAGTGTCTACGTAAGGAATGAAAGACAAAATGGAAGCATCATGGAAAGGCAGTGTCTCTGGAAGGAGAAAGGTATATTATACCTAATGAGAACTTAATGAGGACTACATGAAGTAAGACTTTTCACCAACCAAGAGCAGTGAATTGCCTCTTTGTCACTTGTGATCAAATTTGAACTCACTTTCTCTTTGACTCCATACATACCTGTGGGAAAGAGTGTTTCATCATTTTGTGATGGAGTAGGGAATATTTTGTGCCAATTGTTCTTTCTTTGTCACCTTTTGTAAATGCCTGATTCTACAGATAATTTACTCTTATAGGATAATTGATAGACAATTGATAATTGGTAGTCAGTGGGGGAAGAAAATTGATAATCATTGGGTTAAGGAAACCAGTGTGAACTCATCCACCATAGTATGAGAGGAAAAAACGAAAACAAAACTTCCTACCTCTCTGTGTTGTCTGAGTGGATCAACGGTACTTGAACTCTGGGGATCCAGTATGCCAGTGTGAATGGGGGTTAGGGGAATAGTTCCACAGCTTGTTAGATGATCCACTTGGCCTTTCCTATATGAAAGGTTAGGCCAAACTTCTTAGAATGATTTAAAGGCCTGATTTAGAAGGTTTAGCAGTCTCTCAAGATTGTTTGCAATCAACACAATGCCATTGGCAATAAGAAACATCTGGTTAGAAATTACCATATATAGGGAATTCTTTTACTTCAATTTCACACTAGAGTTCCATGAAAATGGAAAACAACATTGTAGAGTGGGTGCCTCTCTGTTTCATGCCTTGCTTGCTTGTAGAATTATATAACCACAAACTTTCAGAGTTTGAAGGAATATAGTCTGAAAGAAATTCTCACTACAACCTCTGCATCATATAGATGGGGCTTATAGGATTATTGATGCAGGGCTATAACAGAAGTGTGCTAGTAAATGTTTAATAACTAGATCTTTGAAAAAAAGTATGCACTTTTAAATTTAATCTGCTTTAAATTTAATTTTTTTCATTATATTCTTATGCCTAAATGATCAGAACAATAAATCAAGCCCCAGTTGTAGCGTTTTCTGATCTCTGATGTGAAAATACTAACACTGAAATTTGAACAATCAGCTCTCACAAGCAACATAGGCCAGCTCCAACACATTACTGGGAACTCAGTGATTGTCTCATCCAATCCCTTCAACTGACTGAGGAAGAAAGAGGCCCAGGATGGCCGAGTGACTTGTGCAAAGTCATACATTTAATGAGTGTTTTGGGCTTACTTGAGCACTTCTAATGAAGGGGAAACCACAGTCTCCCCTGGCAGTCAATTCTACTTATGTATAGTTCTAATTGTTCAGAAATGTTTTCATAACACCAAGTTTATATTAGTCTCTCTGCCAGTTCCAAAAGTTTTTTTTTTTCCTGGTTTTACAAAACAAGCCTAATCCAATTCCCATATAATATCCTTTCAATATTTGAAGATAGCTCTTGTGTCTTCTTAAATCTCATCTTCTCATGGTAAATATCTCTAATTCCTTTAATCTATCTTCACATGAAATGGACTCAAGTTCATTTTCTAACCTGATTGTGTCCCCCTGGATGTTCTTCAAATTGCCATGTTATGTCCTAAATTTGGCACTGGGAACTGAACATAATACTCTAGAAGAGGTCTTCTAAGGCCAGAATATTTCATGAATCTCACTTTCTTATTCTTAGATATCTCCATGCAGCCAATCAATCAATCAACAAAAAACAACAACAAAAGCAAAAACCCAAGCATTTATTAAACAGCTACTGAGTCAGGCACTGTTTTAAGCACTGGGTAAATAGAAACAATAGTAAACTATTCCTTCCTTCAAGGATCATACATTCTAATTGAGTAAAGGAGATCTACATACATAAGAATATACAGAACGTGGAAAATAAAAGGTAGTTTCAGAAGTGAGTGACAAGCCATTAGAGAGTCAGGAAATATTTAATATACAAGGTAGTAGTTGACTTGAAATTTCAAAGAATTTATTGATCCTAAGAAGTAGCAGTGAAAAAAAGAAAAAGCAATGCATAGAAAAGCATAGAATGAGTGATCTGGAGTTGTTTATAAAGAATAGTAAGATGCCTAGCTGTATTGGACCATAGTGTGTGTGGAGGAGAACAATGCATTATAAGGCTGGAAAAGTAGATGGCATCCAGTTTAGGAAGTGCTTTAAATTCTGTGTTCAGTTCAGTTGGTTTTTTTTTTTTTTTAGTTGAATCCAACTCTTCATGACCCCATTTGCCATTTTCTTGGCAAAAATACTGTAGTGGTTTGCCATTTCTTTTTCCACTGGATTAAGACAAATAGAGGTTAAGTGACTTGCCCAAGGTTACACAATTAGGCCAGATTTAAAATAAAGTCTTCCTGACTCCCTGCCCAGACCTCTATCCTGCATCACCTAGCTGCTCTTTAAATGCTTCATAGACAACTTACATTTGTTCCTACAGGTAACAGGGAGACACTGGAGTTCAATGAAAATGGGGAGTGGCATGATCAGACTTAAGCTTTAAAATGGTTGGTTGTTGTCCTTCATCTTTGAAGAGGACCAAAATGACATCACCATGATAAAGTGAAGTTTCAGTGTGTCCCACTGTGGCTGATCAGACCAATATGAGCTTGGAATGCTCTACCACAGGTTGGGCACAGATAGATCATGTGAATATTTGGGGTGGATATCCCAAATTTGTGCATCCTGTGTTTACTTTGTGCTGTCTCAATTCTGCTTTAATAAAAGAGCACAGCACCTTTTCTTATGTGGGCACGCCATGCTGAGTGGTACTGTGCCAGTGTCTTTCATGTTGCACAGTCAAATCCAAAGTTCTTGAGAGAGACCTTGAGAGTGTCCTTGTATCCTTCTAGTTACCATGTGATCGCCTGCCCCGTGTGAATTCTCCATAAAATAGTCTTTTTGGCAAGCACACATTTTGCATTCATACAACATGGCCAGCCCATCAGAGCTGTGCTCTTTGAAGCATAGTTAGAATACTTGGCAGTTCAGCTCAAGCAAGGACTTCAGTGTGTGGTACCTTATCCTGTCAGGTGGTCCTCAGAATCTTCTTAATACAGTTCAAATGTAAGTGATTCAGTTTCCTGTCATGATGCTGGTAGACTGTCCACGTTTCATAACCATACAACAATGAGTCAGCACAATGGCTCTGTAGACCTTCACTTTCGTAGTCAGTCTAATACCTCTTCTCTCCCAGACTTTTCTTCAGAGCCTCCCAAACACTGAGCTAGCTCTGGCAATGCATGCGTCAACCTCATTGTCAATGTATATATCCTTGGAAAGTACACCACCAAGGTAACTTATCCACGGCATTCAAAACTTCTCTATTTGTTTTAACCAGTGGTTCCATGTATGGATGATGTGGTGATGGCTGATGGAGCACCTGTGTTTTCTTGGTGTTAATTATTAGGACAAAATTAGCACAGACAGCAGAGAATTGATCTGTACTTTGTTGCATCTCAACTTTGTTGCTTTAAAATAATCACTTTGGCAAGTACAGTAGAACCTGACTTTATGAGTAAACTGGTTTACATATGCATCACTGCATGAGGAAAAATGTTTTACAAGATTTGTCTTGCAGGATGAACAAAAATTCACAGTAAGAACATCACATTTGGATTTGAACAACTCATGAAAGGATGACACTGAACTAGGGCAATGTTTATTTTTTTTTTTTTGAACCCATATAGGATTGCATGCAATCTCAGGGATGGAAGGGGGATGAAGGGGGAGAAAATTTAAAACTTATGGAAGTGATTGTTGAAAACTGAAAACAAATCAGGTAAAAAACCAGTCAAAAACACGTGTCGTTAGATTCTTAATCAGAAGTAAAAAAAATATGTAGAGTCAGAGGGGAAGTGAGTTCAAATTTGATCACATGTAACAATGTTCTCATAGAAGGAGATTCTCCTTCCAAGCATTAACCCTTCATTCTTCTCCTCCTCCCACTCATCTCCCTCATACCAGACACGACTCTTCTCAAAAATAAAGTACAGGTTAATTCATATTATTTTCAGTTTATATTGTGTACTAATCATTGCTATTGTATGTCAGACTCATTAGGGACAAAAAATTTACTTAAAATTATAAATAATTATTTTTATATGGATATTTTTGGGGATGTGGTACTGATCATCCCACTTTATATTATTCCTATGGGAAAATTAGCTTTGCAATACGAACAAATCGCATGATGTACAGAATCTAGAAATGAATTAAATTCACAAACCAAGGCTCTACTGTATATGGAAAAGGAATTAGAATCCATGGATATATAAGAAGAGAGACCAATTAGAAACCTCTTTAACAGTTCGTTTAAAGGATAATGAGAAGCTGAATTTGGATGGCAGCTATGTAAATAGTAAGAAGTTGACATGTAAGAGATGTGGAGATTGTAATGATAAAATATTTCAACTGATTGGACATGTAGGGTAATAATGAAGGGTAACCAGAAAGATGTTGCTTAATGGTAATAGGAACAATCAGAAGAAACATGAGTTTGGGGGAAAATATAAGAAATTCTGCTTTGGTCATGGTGAGTTTGAGATAACAACATGATATCAAATGTGAAATGTCCAGTATCAAGTTTGAGATGTGGAACTCAGGAAAGAGAATTGAAATGGACCTATAGATCTAGGAATCATCTGAATGGAGATGATAATAGAACTCATGGAAGGAGATGAGAACACCAAGTCAAAGTGAAGAGGGTCCAGGATGGAACCTTTGGTTATACTCAGAGGGAGTGAGTGAACTATCAGTAAGGATTTAGCACACACTGAGTGAGTGATCATCCAGGTAGGAAAAAAATAGAAGAGATCACTGACATAAAGAGCATGAGAAGAAAAAATCCAGGAGAAAAAAATCTCAAATGCCCTCAAAGTTAAGAAGGATTAGGATTTAGAAGAGACCATTAGATTTTACTGTTAATTTAGAGATCCCTAGCAAATCTTGGAGAATGCTTACAGGTAACTGTTGAGGTCAGTTTCTTTTGAATGGTCTGTCCATCCCACTGCCGATTCATATTAAAGTCAGAGTCAGTGAAAACCTCCAGTCATATTTTTTTTTTAGACAAAGTAATGTCTAAGTGTGAATCCTCCATCCTGTCATTGTGAAATTCATTTTTAAATACAAGTCTAATAATTTATATTCATTCCTATTAAATTTCAACTTATTAGATTCAACCCAATGCTCTCTGAACTGTCAAGACTTTTTTAGATCCTCACTGTCATCCAGTATCGTATCTATATCGTCCATCTTTATATTAGATGCATATTTGATGAGCATGCAAGTTATGCCTTTATCAAAGTCCTGATGGAAATATTAAATCACCCAGAATTAATAACAATTTCCTAGGATCTTCCCTGGAGAATCTTTGGCAAGGTGACATAGAATCTAGTAATTCAACCAGTTCTAAATCTAAGTAATTTTATGGACATACAGCCCATATCTTTCCATCTTTTCCACATTAATAGTACAAGTTATTTTTGTTAAAAACTTTGATAAAATCTAAGTATACCATAGCTATAACATTTTCCTCGCCTACCAGTTTAGTCACCTCAACGAAAAAGGAAAGATAAGAAAGGAAGGCCTGTCTGCCATGACATATTCTTTATGAAGACAGTTAGCTTTTTGTAACCCTGCTTCCTTTTCTAAATCCTCACTAAACATCTTTTTCAGTAATGTGTTCTGGAATTTGCCATGAATCAAAGTTGAGCTTACCAGCCTATAATATGCAGATCTTACTCTCTTCAGTTTCCTGAAAATCAAGAAATTTATTGTTTTTCAATTCTGGGGGATAGATCCTGTCCTCAACAATATTTCGGATATCAGTCAGTGACTCTGAAACTCTGTGGATATAGGACATTAGAGTGAGGCAACTTGAATTTATGAAGGACAATTGGAACTCTATTACTATCCCATTATTTTTCCTGGGTATGAACTTTCTATTAACCATTTTTGATCTTTCCTTTTCCATGTAAAGATCATTCTCCTTGGCAACAAAATAAAAACAAACAACACAAAACAAAATAAATCCCAGAAGCAATCAGAAAGGACCAAGCTTGCCTTCTCTCTTGCGGTGACTTATTGGTCCATCCACCATCTTTGATCTTTTGCTTTCCCATTGATAGGACTTTCAAAAAGTTTTTGTTGTCATTGTTCAGTGTTTTCTTCCTCCCTAGATTTAGCTCATTTTAAGCCTAATGGTGTTTATGCTTTTTTTTTCTTGTACTTCATCATACTTAGTATCCCACCAGTTATGTCCCCTGGTTTTCATATTCTGCATGTGTATTTTCAAAATCTAAGTAAGAATTATCAATAACAATAATAATAATTATACCTACTATGTATACACTACAATAATCATCACACACCTATTATGTGCCAAGGACTATAAAAGTAAGAACTCTTTTGATTCTTACAACAATCTTGATAGGTAGGAGTTATTGTCATCTTCATTTTACCCACTGATGAAACTGAGTTTAAGTAATTTGCCATGGTCAAACACAGTAAGTGTGACTGAACTTGAACCTAGGTCTAATCTGACTTCAGGTCTTGCTCTCTATCTACTGAACCACCAAGCTACAGAATGTTCGTTGCTGAATTCTAGGTAAATCAATATTAAGTTATTCAGGCTGTTCCTATTTTCCTTTCTCATTGAAATTATTTCCTGGAATTATATACTATATTTCTCTGATTGGTCTGACTTCTCATGGGTTCTGGTTTTTTGAAAATTTTATTTATTTTATTTTTAATTCATAAAATAAGTATTTCTGTAAGTGTGGAAATAAAAAAGATGATTGCACATGCAACTGCAAATCGATCATGTATAACTTGATATTCCTTTTAAATAAACAATAAAATTATCATATAAATTTCTTTTGTTCCATTTTTCTTCCCTGCACCCACCCCAGAGATGGCTAGCTACTATTAGACACAAATATGTGTATGTATGTCTATCTACAAGTAAAATCATTCTGCACATACTTCCATTTATCACTTCTTTCTCTGGATACAGATAATGTCTTCCTTCATAGTCCTTTGTAGTTAGGGTATTTATAACAGTCAAAATGACTTATTTGCTCAAAGTTCTTTTTTAAAAATATAACTTACTGTATAGAATGTTTCTTGGCTCTGTTCATTTCACTCTTCAATATTTTGTTCAAGGCTATCCATGTTTTGTTTCTGTTTTTGTTTTTTTCCCCTAAATCAAAGAACTCATTATTTCTTATAGCACAGCAGTATCCCTTTACAATCACATATCACAACTTGTTCAGGCTTTCCCCCAATGGATGGGCATCCCTGAAATTTCTCCTTCTTTGCCACCACAAAGAGAATTGCTTTAAATATTTTAGAACATATAAGTTCTTTCCTTTTTTTTTTCCGTAATGACCTTTGGAAATGGACCTAGTATTGGATCAAGGAGTATAGGCAGTTTAATAACTCTTTCAGCATAATTCCAGATTGTTCTCCGAAATGTTTGGATCAAGTTCACAGTTCTACCAAGAGTGAGTTAGTGTCCCAATTTTCCCACAACCACTACAACATTTATTGCTTTTCCTTTCAAACATTTTAGCCCATATGATAGGTGTAAAGTGATATCTCAAAGTTGTTTTAATTTACATTTCTCTAATCAATAATGGTTTAGAACATTTTTTTTAATGTAATTATAAATTGCTTTGATTTCTTCATTGAAAAACTGCCTGTTTATGTCCTTTGACCATTTATCCATTGGCGAATGACTCATATTCTTATAGATTCTCCAATTTCTTTATATGTTTGAGATATGAAAACTTTGAGAAACTGACTGTATATTATCCCACTCCTAAATCTTCTGCTTTCCTTCTTATCTTGGCTACATTTGTTTTATTTATATAAAATCTTTTAAATTTAATATAATCCAAATTATACATTTTGTACCTAACTCTGTTCTCCATCTCTTCTTTATTCATAAGTCTGATAAGTAATATGTTCCATGTTCTTCAAATTTTCTAGTAATGTATCTCTTTATTTCTAGGTCTTGTATCCATTTTTACCTTATCTTAGTTAATGGTATAAGATATTGATCTATGCCCAATTTTTGCCATACTGCTTTCCAGTTTTTCCAACAACTTTTACTAAATAATGAATTCTTGTCCCCAAAGGTTAAGTTTTTACACTTGTCAAATACAAGGTTACTACATTCATTTGCTACTGTAAACTGTGTGTCTGCTCTGTTTCTCTAACTTACCTTTCTACTTCTTATCTGGTACAAAATAATTCTAATAATTACTTCCTTATAATATAGTTTAAGATCTGGTACTGCTAAACCTCCTCCTTTTACATTTATTTCATTAATCCATTTGTCATTCTTGATGTTTTTTGTTTCTCTAAATGAATTATGTTATTATTTTTCTAATTCAGTAAAATGTGTCTTTGGTAATTTAATTGGCATGGCATTGAATGTATTGATCCATTGAGGTAAAATTGTCATTTTTATTATGTTGGCCCTGTTTACCCATGAACAATTATTTAAATTGTTTTATTAATTGTTTGAACTTTTAGTTGGATCTTTGGAATTTTTCAAGTATATCATCATATTGTCTGCAAAAAAAAAGGGGACGGGATAGTTTTACTACCTCATTCTCTATTCTAATTCCCTATTTTTTTCTTTCTCTCTCATCATTATTGCAATTTCTAATACAATATTGAATGGTTCTGGTGACAGTGGGCCTTCTTGTTTCATACCTGATATTCCTGGGAAGGCTTCTAGCTTACCCTCATTACAAATAATGTTTTCTAATGATTTAATTTTTTCAGTCAATTTCAGGACAAAAGCACTTATACCAATACTTTCAAGCATTCTTAATTTAAAAAGGGTTAAACTCTATCAAAAGCCTTTTCTGCATCTATTGATACAATCATATGATTTTTAAACTTTTACTATTGATGTAATCAATTATCTTAAGAGTTATCCTTATGTTAAACCATTCCTGGATTCCTGGTATAAATTCCACTTGATCATAATGTATAATGTTTATTATATATTGTTGGAATCTTTTAGCTAGTGTTTTATTTAGGCTTTTGGCATCCGTATTCATTAATAAAATTGGTCTATAATATTTCTTTGTTTTTACTTTTCTGGTTTAGGTATCGGTGTCATATTGGTTTCATAAAAGGAGTTTGGTGGGATTCCTGCTTTCCCTCATATCACAAATAATTTATTTAATATTGGAATTAATTGATCTTTAAATGCTTGATGGAATTCACTTGAATCCATCTTACCATCTTATTTTTTTCTTAGGAAGTTCATTTGTGGACTGTTCAATTTGTTTTTCTAAAAAAGGTCTATTTAGATATTCTATTTTTTCTTCTGCTAATCTAGACAATTTATATTTTTGTAAATATTCTTTCATCATGGGTTCTCCCTTATCCTTCCTCTAAACCCATTGAAATCTTCTCTCCCAACATCTAGGTTAAACATCAGAGCATACTTGGTTGTTTGTTTTCTTTTTTTTTTTTCTCTGTCACAGACTCTTTGAGAGAATGACAATTTTCCTTTGATATTTCCTTTAAAAACCAATCTTTCTCTGGTCGTGAGAATCAGATCTAGAATACATTCCCTTCTCTCTTGGATCATTCTTAGTTTGAAACATTAAACTATTTCTAATATTGGTAATGCTAGTGAAAAAGTTATTAGCTTCTCTGCTTTAGGAAGGTAAGAGGAGAGGGAGGGAGGAAGAGACAGACAGACAGAGAGACATACAGAGGTACACACAGAGACAAAGACAGAGAGAAACGGAGATTGACAGAGACACAGAGACAGATACACAGAGACAGAAAGACAGATAGAGGCCGAGGCAGACATTACCAAAGAATTTCTAATAATTTACGTCTTCAAGCACTTTGATATCATGCTTCTTCACCAGCCTAATGATCACTTTCACAGACTCATCTATTTTCTTTGTGTTTAGGTCATCTAAAATATACTCCAATAATTTTTTGGGTTTTTTTGTTTGTTTCTCATTCTATTGCCCTTTAAACAAATCCTCTCCTATGTTTTCCCCTATGGATACTGGAGGTGTCTGTATTGATTATCTTACATGAGAATACTCCCTTAATAAATGCTTCTCTTCTTTTTAATCTATCTTTTTTGGAGGCTTTTGATGAAGGAGCTTTTACTTTGTTGTCGTCTTCTGGTTTATGTTTTGATCTTCTTTGTCACCAGAGGAAGATTTTATAGTCTGAGTTTTGTTTTTTTTTTTTTGCTTGTTTTGTTTTGTTTGTAGCCTGTTTGCGCATTTTTCCAGCCAAATACTTACCTTTCTAACTCTTTGTCAAGGTAGTAGGAGAGGGACCATGTACTGTCCCAAACTTTAGGGATTTTGTGCAGCTGTTTTCAGAAGTATTTTTAGGGGCCTGTAAATTTTCAGTTCTTTCAAGGTAGTACGATCAAAGGAGAGGTATTTACCCTTTCCCTCGCCTGTGCTCCAGTCTGTCAGTGACCACAAGCACTCTTTTTTATTCTGGAACTGAAGAGAATTCCCTCTCCACTACACCACAAGCTCCACCACAACAGTGCTCCTCCTCACCCCAGGACTACCATGCAGGAATGCAACCTAGATCCAAGCAGGGCAAAGCAAGAGAATCCTGCCTCAGTGCCAGCAAAGAGATCACTGCAAAAGCCCTCTGATGGATCCCCATATTGTCTGTGGGGCAGGAGCTCTGAATGCAGCCAGTGCTGCCTCCACTACCACCTCTGCCATCCCCTGGGCTGGGACCAGACTGTGTGCCTTTCCCCACTTAGGTCCCACTGAGTTTCCCCCCTGACCTTCCCAATTTAGGCATCAGAAATTATTTACATTGACCAAGCTGAAGTTACTTTCCAAATATATCTCTTTGTATGTGTCTATACTACTTCTTTTAGCTTATTATAAATATTAATCTTTGCTCTCCTAAGTTAGTTGTCCTACAATGGGAGTATAGTTTATTTATTAGTTACTCACAATATGAATCATATCTTGTTTGCAAAAATATAGTCAAATCAATTTTGTGATATTATTAATAAAAATGTAACACAAATAACTAGCCTTTGTTTACAAACATTTTCCCATTTGATCTTCACAATAGCCTTGTCAGCTAAGTGTTTTACATATTATCACCATTGTACAGATGAGGAAATGTAGACTCAGAGAGACCCTGTAATTTTCCTCTGTTGTAATTATCTGATATAGGATATGCACCCAAGTTTTCATGACTCAGATTCCTGTGCTCTTACCATTATGTTCTGCTTAGTTCTGTTTGATATGTTGTCAAAGCATGTTGCTCTGACCTTAATGAGATGGGTCTGATTAACCCAATTTATTTTCATCCTTTGTTATTAGCATCAGCCCTGCTGACTTCAGACTAGCAGATCTCACTATATTCTAATGCTTTATATCTGCCCACCCTCAACTACTAAAACTCTATATTAACCCATCAGGCACCGAGCTGTCTATGTCCAAAATGGTCATTCAAAAATTAATGCTTATAAAGTTGCTTTAAGGAATACATTATAGAAAAGAAAAGCAGTAGAAAATAACAAGTAGAAATGAAGGGACTGGAGAATACCCTCCGCAGTGAATCACAGAAGGCTTTCCTCCACGAATTTACAACAGGCTGCTTTCCCAACTGCTAAGTCAAAGATTTGTACAGCATATTAAATTCTCATACATGTATTTATTATGAAACCCTCCGTCTCAATAAATCTTAATAAACAATAATTCATAATGATTGTCATCCTGCTAATAAATCTTAAGGATGAATTTAATTTAATTTAATAAATCCTAACGATGAATAAACAAAATCAAACGATGGAATAGTCTATTGGAAAAGTAATAATAAAAGGATGTGCTAGGACAATACTTGGGGCAGAGATTCTTCCATTATTCTTCAGCTTATGTGTTATTCATATTTAGGTGGTTATAATTTTTAACAAATTTATACTTTCATAGTTCTTTAGCATTTGCCAAAGCACTTTCCTTAGAATCTTTTTACCTGAGAATGGTGGCCTTTATTGTTGTTCTCTTTTTTGTGGATGAGAAAATTAAAGCCCCCACAAAATAATTTATATTGTTAGTTTTTGTCCATGATCACCCATATTGTTACGTGACAGAACCCAGGATTGAACTGGATCCCCCAGTTCCAAGTTCTGCCCTCTGTATAAATCTCCATTACTTCACATTACCTTTCTGAGGGAATTGAACCTTTCTATTTCATCTGATATTATTAGGAAGCATGCTTAGTGGTGACTTCTCTCCTGGTGAGTTTATATACTAACTTTAGAAAAATTTACCTTCTTCTACAGCTCAGGTGTCATATCAGTAAGCACCCCAACATACACAGAGGGGACTGATAGCACAGGTTCTTACATATGCATTTCTAAAAGGAAGTCAATTTTTGAGGGATCAACAATCACTTATCAAGCATATATATCATTCACTTAGTTTAGAGGGAAAAGTCAGTATCCTGAACTTCAGAGAAAACACAGAGAAAGCTAAATTAAGATAGAGCTTCCAAACTGACAGTAAGCAATACATACATCACAAATCAACAGACAGATGCAACTCCCTGACCATACATAAATAGTTACCAGAGAGGGAAGCACCAACATCTTGGTTTTCAAAGCTGGGGGTCTCCTTAGCGGCTGTCCAGAGTTTCGTCTGGCCAAACAAAGTACTTCAAGTCAGTAAGCCACACCTCAGAGTGTGGTTTATGCACTTTTTAGAGCCTTCCCTTCCCTTTCCTCCCCTCCCTTCTCCTCCCTCCCTCCCTCCTTTCTTTTCTTCCTCCCTTCTTCCCTTCCTTCCTTCCTTTCCTTTCTCCTGTCCTGTCCTGTCCTGTCCTCTCCCAAAACCTTAAACCTACTGCACTCTGAAACTGGGACTCCAATTGGCCCCTGCCTGAGGGCTCCTCTGCACCCTCCTAACTTTAGAGTGGTTATCAGTAGTAACCTTTGCCTTTTCCCACCCAGCCTAATGTCTTTCTTTTTCTTGACCTCATTAAAGGGGCCATGCCCTAGCTACCTCTTAAACAGGCCTATTCAATAAATGGGCATTGCCTGGCTCTAAGTGAGTTCCTGCAAAAACCTTAGCCTGAAGGGCCTAAGGTCTCCCCGTGCATCCTGGGTCATCTACAGTCATCCTGATGAATATCTGGTCACTAGATTCAGATGACTGGAGGAGAAGTGAGGCTGGTGACCTGCACAGCCCTCCCTCACTCAAAACAAAGTCAAGTAAAAGTCATGTCATCATTTCTCTGATGGCATGGTCTTCTTCAGCAACAAAGGACAAACACAAGAGCCAGTAGGCATCCCAACCCTTGAGAACCAGTGCCTCGTTAACAAAAGATGTGGGCCTTCCAACAAATCTTCCCAGGCCCATTAATGAGTGGGGAAATCTTGAATCACATTATTCAATCAAAGGCACTTGATTACACTAAACAAAACAAAACAAAACAACAAAAGATCCTATTTTGCTTGCCATTACAGATGCCTTCTGTTGTGGGATGACTGTAGTGAAACTGAGGCCTAGGACTCTCCAATTGGTGTGTTGCTTGACAGAATGTATTCATCAGGGGCAAGTAGCAGGAAACCAGTGAATAGCTCAGATTTGAACCATTCTGTGAGTCACAGAATGCGTTAGCTAATATGTACAAGGTCCTAGTTGAGGGGAGTTCACAGTTTTTCTACCCACACTTTTTCCCCTTTTTCTTAGTAAGAGCAAAATAATTAGTTCTTTGCTTGAATGTATTAAACACTTTATATCATCTTTATTTTTGTTTTCTGCTGAAAATGAGATTACACTGGTATATGAAACTCCCAGTAAAAAAACAAAAACAAAACAAAAACACCTTATACAATATAGTAGGAGAAAGTTCTTAGGCATGGTAGGTAAAATGCTGTCATATCCTTGGTCTGCCTTAGTTTCTACATCTGTAAATTGGGCAGAATAGTAACACCACCAATTATCAGGGATATGTGAAGAAGGATTTTGCAAACCTTTAATTGCATCATTATCATTACCCTCCTCCTCCTGCTATTAATAATAATAATAATAATAATACCACTTAACATATGTGCCTAGTTTCACCTTATGATCATGGAGAGGTACTCTGAGAGTATAAGGACCCTGAGAGATAAGCGACTTTCTCAATGCTGTAACTCATACGTATCAGAGCTGGAATTTTAACTCAGGTCATTCGGACTTTGAGACCAACACTTTGTGCTACTTCATTCTATTCAGTAATTTAAAGGAAATTCATTTCCATATCATAATTGAATATAAATACTTATCATATTGTGCATAGAAAATAACTGAACAGAACACCATAATAGCTTGAGAATGTGCTTACTGTTCCCATTTTTGCACTATTAGCATCATCCATAGAGTTCCAAGCCTCTGGTTTATGATTCTATAAGAATATGTTTGCCATGATTAATTAATGAGTTAATTAAATCTATAATAAATATGATTACAAATGGCTAGAATCTGATTGAGGTACACAGTTTAGAAAGACAGCCTCATAGTCCTTGGCCTCACAGAGCCAAGTATGAAGAATTTAAGGAATGAAGGGCTTTTCATTTGCAATTGGAGAAACTTAGCTAAAATTCTGCTTCTGATATTAACCTTGTGGTTAAGGAAAATCAATAAAACTCTTAGAGATTCAATTTCTTTATCTATAAATGAGAGGATAGATTAAAAAATTTCTAAGGCCTCTTATAAACCAACTCTAAGGAAATTGTAAGATAGGGCAAAACATTTTGTAGGTCTAAACTTAGGGTTTTATTGATACACAAAATCTGTGGTAGGAAAATCCCCTCCACCAATGCAGGCAGACAGTTTTTCTACAAGCTGTAGCTTTAGAGAATTGCCTAGGCCAGTAAAAGTCTAACTTACTAACAGTCAAATAGTATATGTTCAAAGAAAGAAGAAAAAGAGAAGGACAGGGAGGATGACAGTGATAATAATGATGATGATGACTAGATAGTGGTGAAATACATTTAACAGTTGTCAGTGTCCTTTATGTTAATTTTCAGAAAAGCTTATATTAAAGTTCTAGGGGCCAAAATGGTGGAATAAACAGGAAATCCCTGTAACTCTCCCATGTTCACCTCCAAACAACCATAAAACAGACCCCCAAAACAAATCCTGGAACTACAGAATAAGCAAAATACAGGATGAAGCAATCCTTTAGCCCAAGAAACTAGGAAGTTTGGCAGAAAAGGTCTGTTTCACTCAGGTAAAAGGGGAACACAGAAGGTAGAGCCAAGACGGCAGAGTGAAAGCAGGGATTTACCTGAGTTCTCCCACAAACTCCTTCAAATACATCTAAAAAGTGAATCTGAACAAATTCTAGAGTAGCAGAATACAAAAAGAGACAAAGTGTGGTGATTTCCAGCCCAAGACAACCTGGAGGGTCAGGATCTATTTCACCAGGCTGGGAGAGGAGTACAGTCTAGCACACAGGCTACACCAGCACAGACTCGACCACAGCAAAGCCAGAACAGACCCCAGTGGACTGAATCATTAGCAGCAGTGACAATTCCCAGGCCTCTCAGTATAGGAGGTGGGGGTGAGGGGATGGAGGTGGGGAGATACCAACTCTGGGACCACTATGCACTTTAGTAGGCCTGTAGAAACAGGCAGATGCCAATGCAGTAACATCTCACCAACCTCCACACACAGCAGACACCAACACTGGGATCCCAGCTCAGCACCAGATAAGAGGCCAGATCCCTAAGACCTCCAGCAGCACCAGCCACCCTTCACCCCACCAGACACAAGAGTGGGCTTCAGGGTAACATCAGTGTAGCACCAGGTAAACAGCCAGGGCCTTCAGCATCTGGTGCAAGAAGCCTGAGACAGTGGCAGAGCTCAAATTTAAAAGAAAGGAAAAAGACCAAAAATAGATGAGCAAAAAGCAACAGCAACAATGAAAAAGAATCTGACCATAGGAAGTAATAATGGTGACAGGGAAAACCAAGACACAAACTCAAAATTGGACAGTAACAATGTCAAAACACATATGTACAAAGCCCCAAACAAAAATGGAAAGTAGTCTCAAGCCCAGAAAGAATTCATGGAAGAGTTCAAAAAGTAGCTTAAAAATCATATAAGAAGGGTGGAAGAAAAAAATGGGAAAAGAAATGAGAGGGATGGAAGAGAATTATGAAAAAAAAAAAGTCAACAGCTGAGAAAAAGAAAACAATTGCTTGAAAGGTGCAATTGACCAAATGGAAAAGGAGGGATAAAAGCTAATTGAGGAAAGCAACTTCTTAAAAATTAGAATTGGGCAAGTGGAAGCTAATGACTCTGAGACATCAAGAATCAAACAAAAAAGAAGAACAAGGAGGAGGAGGAGGAGGAGGAGGAGGAGGAGGAGAAGAAAATGTAAAATACCTCACCAGAACAACCACTGCTCTGGAAATTAGATCCAGGAGAGACAATGTCAAAAACTGGGCTACTGAAAGTCATAATCAAAAGGAAGACCAGGACAGCATCTTTCAAGAAATTATCAGAGAAAACTACCCTGATGTCCTGGAACCAGAGGGCAAATTGGATATTGAAAGAATCCACTGATCATCTCAGGAAAGAGATCCAAACTAAAGAATCCAAGGAAAATTATAGCCAAATTTCAGAACTATCATGTGAAGCAAACAGTACTGCAAGTGGCTAGAAAGGAATAATTCCAATGTTGGGGAGTCACAATCAGGATTACATAGGATTTAACAGCAACAATATTAAGGAATCAGAGGTCATAGAATTTGATGTTGCAAAGACAAAGGAGCATGGACTACAACCAAGAATGATCTAGCTGTTAAAAATAAGCAAAATACTTCAAGGGGAAAAACAGACATTCAAAAAATAGAAGGATTTCAAGCCATCATAGGAAGAAGATCAGAATTGAATAATAATAACAAATTGATCTCCAATATCAAGACCCAAGAGAAGCCTAAAAAGGTAAAAAAAAAAAAAAAAAAAAAAAAGGAAAGAAAATACAAGGGATTCTATGGAACTGAACTGTTAACATCCCTACTTGGGAAGATGAAAAATTGTACCGCTAATAGTACAGCTAGAAGGAATATTCATAGACAGAGTGTATGAATATAAAGAGAATTTGAAGGAATGATATAATTAAGGGAAAAGAAAAAAGAGTACATTGAGTGTAGAAGGAAAGGAGAGGTAGAATGGGGTAAATTATTTCACCTGAAGAGGCACAAAAAACTGTTACAATGGAGCGAAAGATGGGAGAATGGGCAATGGGCCATCACTTGAAAATTACTCTCATCTGTTCTGGCTCAAAGAAGGAATAACATACACAATCAAATATAAAAGTCTATTGTACTTGAGAAGGGAAGTAAGAGTGGAGGAGATCAAGTAAATGGGTGGGTGGGAGTTACAGAAGAGCAGGAACATCAGGGAAGGTGGTAGACAGAAGCAAAGCACTGATGAGCGGGGAAAAGGTGAAAGGAGGGAAGACAAATGGGAGGAAAAGTAGAATGGAGGGAAATATGCATTTTGTAATCATAAATTGAATAGGATAAAAACTTTGCCATAAAATGGAAGCAGATAGCAGAGTGGATCAAAAACCACAATTCCATAGTATATTGTTTATAACATATTTTCTTGTTCAGAAAATATGAACTCTGAATGCAGATCAAAGCATTCATTTTTTGCTTAATTTATTTTTCTATGCTTATTTTTTCTTTTGATCTGTTTCTTTCACAACTGTGACTAATATGGAAATATGTTTTACACAATTGCACATATGTAACCTATATCAAATTGCCTACTATTTTAAGAAGGGAGGGAGAGAGGGAGGGAGAGAGGGAGAAAATTTGAAACTCAGTCTTGTAAAACTGAATGTTAAAAATTATCTTGACCTATAATTGGAAAATAAAATAGTACTTTTTAAAAAGTCTGGTACAAAGAACATATTGTACAAATAGGGGGGGAAAGTCTAATGGCATATATTAACAAAGGTGAGAAAAATTCAGGCTTTACATATGCAGATCTCACTATTTCACTCTGTACTTGAAAATAAGCACAGTTACAATTCATTTAGTGGTGTTTTTCTTCTGAATTTCTGCAATAACTCAGTTTCATCAAAAGAAAGAAAAAAGACAACTTAGCTGCTTCAACAATTGCTAAGTCTCCTCATTTCTTTTCTATACATCTACTAATGCTTCAAATCTCCTTATCAAGATGGTATCTTCCTTCTTAAATCCTAATTAACGTTGCTAATTGCAAACACACACACAGATCTTTTAAAGTAGTGACTTTTTCTCTTCAATTAGACAGAGATTAGTATCTTACACTCTTTATTTCTGTAGCATTTTCTCTTTAATGGTGAAATATCAAGTCAACATAAAAGAGCACACATTAGCTTATGAGTAGTAGACTTTGAAACTTCACGAGCTGATTGCACACTCTAAGCCATTAAAGATAAAATGCCCTATCAATTTGAATGACAATGATAGTTTGGCATATCCATTAGTACATTAATACTACATGAAGCCATTACATTGTTTCCACATATCTATTAATACAATTGGTGATAATATGGAAAAAGTTCAATATTTTTGAAACTTTAAGGAAAAAAAAAACATTCCTTTTGTTAACTTTGCACACTGTGACATAACTGCACTGCCTTGATTTTTTTTGTTTCCATGAATAATTATCATAGATTATACTTAAAAAGCACTTCAGAATTTACAAGGTACTCTTCACAAAACCATGTCAGATAGGTAGTGTATTATAGAATGATAGAATCTCAAAGCTAGAAAGAACTCAGAATTTTAATATAACATACCTGACCAGGAATCCCTTAAAAAAATCCCTAAAAAGTTGTTATCCTGCTTTCATTTGCCCCATTTTATAGATATGGAAACTTTGATGTGATACTATTTTCCACCTTCTAATTCTAGAATCAGAATTTAAAAGTAGGTCTTCTAGCTCAATATGAATATACTTTCTACTATACACAGTTAGAAAGTAACATGACTCAGGAAAATAATTCCACAGTTTGACATCATTTTCATTTGGACATTTTTTCTAATGCTTCACAAAAATAAAAATACATGCTTTTATTCTCATATTAGATTCACAAACAATTAGGTCAATGATGAAATGTATCTACAAAATTCTGCATAAACATAATGTGATATTACTGTGTCTTTAAATGTTCATATATGAGGAATTCAGAAAAAAAACATTTATATGAACTAATGCAGAGTGACTTAAATAGAACCAGGAAAACCATATATAAACTTATATGGAATACAAAGTAGCAAATCTACATCCTGGAAAAGAAATCAGTTATTTTATCTTCCTCCTCTTTCCTTGAAAAGATGGAGAACTAATATGGTAAAATGCTACAAAATGATGAGAACATTTTGATGCTTTAGTGGGTTTTAATGATCTTTTCTTTTCTCTTTCCTCTCCTTTCACCTGGAAAATGAGACACAGAGATCACAGTTATATATGGAAATGTATATAATGTGAAAAAGAAGGCATCATTTTTTAAAATTAGATAATTATTATACAAATTAATTAGAACTGCTCTTTTTTTTCCCTTGGAACCTTCCACTTCAAAACAAGTTAGGCAATGTCCACTTTTCAATTCTAATTGAAACTGATGATGCCAAGTCTTGGGTACCAGTTACTCTGTATTTAACACTACACTAAATATTGGTGATTCTATATATCATAAGATCTTCTTATGTTCCAGACACAAAGTGTTAAAGGAAAACTGGTGACATAGTTAAATATCAACAAGTCCCTGGATTTTTGTTTCTTGCTTGCAATTTAAATGCATGAATAGAAGCTGGTTGTTTTCAAGCCATGAAGTGACAGTCGAGTATTCTTCAAGCTTAGACTTGGAAGTGAACTCTTGCTCCCTCAAGTCTTGTGCAGAATCCATACACTTTCATATGTCAGCCTCTTGTGTAGCATGAACAGAAAGCTCACTGAAAAGGTCGAGTTCTGGGCAGACAGGTTGAATCTGTCTGAGAATAAAGTTCATTTGTTTCCACTTTGTATTATTTCATTTCAAAAGAGGTGTTTAAATGATATTTGCTGGTGTGTTGCTTGTCTACTAGGAAAAACCACAGACAGTAGACAAACAAGTCAGTGGAAGACCTCGAGGTTTTTACTCCAATACTCAGTGGACAAGTCTGAAGTAAAAGAATCACAATTCATTCTCTCCCCCCACCACCCGACTGAGAAGTGTATCTTTGCACAGGGCAGGAGTTTAGCATGAAAAGGTGATTTTTGAAGTCCTTAAAAATATGCTTACTGCACAGTTAGTTTTTGAGTCTGACTCAATAAATGATGTTTAAATTTTTTCTGAGCATGAAACAAACGTAGTGTAATAATGTGCTCTAGTAGATAAAATATCCATGAGTTCATCAGTGTGGAGGTAGACTCTAGCAACGTAGTTCATGATTTTGTTTGTTTGTTTTGCTATGTTTTAATTCATCCAAATGGACAATCTTTGGAAATATTTCTGGCTGAAAAAATCCATCTATATGGAAGGGAGGAGCCGGGTGCAATATTATGTATGGCTTCCCCATAGTTAGCTAATTTGGTTATCAGTCAGCAGACAAACAGATCAGTGCCAGGCAAGTAATATTTAGGGCTTTCCAGATTGGTAATCAACAGAGTTTGTGGTTTGCTAATTATCACCTTTGAGAAACCAGGATTATTTCCACCCGACAATTGGCAGGGCATGGAATAGCATTGATTTGTATGATATTTTTAAGGTTTGTCAAAAGTAAGTCTATTTGTACTTAGGTGGTACTTTGGACATCATGTTGGCCTTCAAGTCCAGACGACTTGAGTTCAAATACTTCCTCAGACACTAACTAGCTATGTGAACTTTGGCATATCATAAAAACCTCTCCTGGCCTCAATTTCCTCATCTGTAAATGAGGATAGCAATACCACCTACCTTATAAGGTTGTTATGGGATCAAATGAAATTTATTTACATATTTATATGTGTGTATTACATATATATTTATATATACATATATAGTATGCATATATATCTACTATATATGTAACGTTAATGTGTTATACCATAATAATATATAATATATTAACATCTTAGCATTAATATATAATATGATAGATTAAACCATAAAGTATATATTAATATAGCATGATATATTGATAAAATATAGCAATATGATATATTACCTTTATGATATACCATAATTACACAATGTATATTATATGTAATAGATATTATGAATGAATGAAACAGGTACTAAACTCAAGTGATTTTATGCCACAAGAAGAGGAAGTATTTTCCACTGTTAGTCATTTCAGTCATTTCAGACTCCCTGTAACCCCATTTGGGGTTTTCTTGGCAAAGATACTAGAGTGGTTTGCCATTTCCTTCTTGAATTCATTTTAGAGATGAAGAACTGAGGAAAAGAAGGTTAAGTCACTTTCCCAGAATCACACTACTACTAAGAATCTGGAATCAGATTTGAATTTAGGAGGATGAGTCTTCCTTGTTCCCAGTCCATTGCTCTATCCATTATGTCACCTAGCTACCCTATTCAATTAGTTGTGTCTGATTTCTTTGTCACCCCATTTAGGGTTTTCTTGGCAAAAACACTGAAGTAGTTTTTCATTTTCTTCTCCAATTACAGATTAGAAACAAACTACAGATTAGAAAACTAAGGCAAAAACGATGAATTGACTTGGCCAAGTCACAAAGTTAGTAAGTATTTGAATCCAGATTTGAACTTAGGTCCTTTGACTCCAGGGCCAGTGCCAATGTGCCACCTAGCTGCCTGGGTATTTTTCCATATCCCACACAATTTCTGCCCTGTGGGAAAAAGTACACCACCCTATTGATTGCTCTGAACAGAAATCACTGCATCCAGAGTTCTTTGTGCTTCCAAAATCATAAATCCTTCATGCATTCCCAGTAAAGTTCACAAAGTACCTTCCTAAAAGCAAGGAGTTCTAGGTAGTTATGTACTTGGTGGTAAAAATTCCTCAATCAATTGACTACTACTGCTCTCTCCTGCAGAGTAGAAATGAAGCCAGAGAGATGTAAGTCTTCCCGTTTTAAGCATCCAAACCACCGGACTGAGATTTTAACTTTTTCTGATTGGATGAAAAATGTGTGCAATGGTAATCACAGATCATCACTTTTTAATCCAATTGGATAATAAATGTTGAAATAGCAATCTTGTGCTAATTGCAAGCTATCATTTTGATTGGATACAATATGATTAATAGACCAACCTCTGCTATCCTCCCAACTTTGCCCTCTAATGTTGCTTAGAACATGGTTATACATTTCTGCTTTACAGTTCAGGTCTCATCTTAACTCTCCCTTCCCAAAAGGTCCAGCACATCCCAAACATATGATCACCTCCTTATCTTTGTTCTGACTGGATATTGGCATTACTTTCCAACCATTCATTTCAATACCCATGACGGGCTTTTCCTAGCCTGGCTAACCCTAATCTGACCTAGCTTTCATAACAGTGGAACTAAATATAGATAAGCATATTATACAGTACTCAAAAATCATTTACAAAACCAATTATTCCACAGCTTTAAGAACATCTGTGTTAATCATTTCTAAAATGACCATTGTTTAGAGTTCCACTGGTTAGACATTTAACAGGAAACAGATGCTGATTAAACTACCTTTTTTTTCCTTTTCCAAAATCTATTCATTTGAGGGCCATTCATTCAGTCTTGTAGCAAACGTTTCTTAACTCTATATGAGATGTAAGCACTGTTTTCTCCATTCAGAAAACATATAATGTTTAGTTAGGTCATTATCTCTTTGGAGGTCACAATCCAGAAAAGTGATGTCATACTTACTTTATGGATAAGTCATAAGCACAGATAACTATAATATAAAATATCGTGATAAAACATTAAAGGTGTGCAATCTAGAAAAGTGATGTCATAAACACAGGTAACTATAATATAAAATATCATGTGATAAAACATTAAGGGTGTGCAAGACAATCCATCCATGAACACTGAACGTTTATTAAGCACTTGCTGGTGCTAGAGATGTTGCTAAGTACTAAGAATACAAAGAAAAAATAAATTCATCCTTGACTCAAGGAACTTAAGGGGAGAGAGAGTGTGTCAATAGATCAGTATATATGAAATACATGAAATAGAGAGAAGGTTAGCTTTGAGGAGAATTCATAAGCAGCTGAGGGGACCAGGGAAGGTCTCTTTCAGAAGGCAACATTTGAGCATAGTTTTGAAGGAAACGAGGGTGCAGAGTTTCTAAAAAGCAAGGTTGAAAAGAGAGAACATTATTACTGACAAGGGAAAAAGTGAATGAAAATGCATAGAAAGAGGGGATATGCGGATTTTTTTTTTAACAACAGCAAGTATGTCACTGTGGTTAGGCAATAGATGCAAAGATGGCCATAATGTACATAAAGACATAAATAATGTACAATAATGCACAAAATGTACATAAAGACTGCAAAAGCAGGGACTGATTGCATAGGGTTTTAAAAGAATGATAAAGGCGAAGTGGAGTGAATTCATATAGACCACTTTTTCAAGTTTAACTGAGAAGAGAAATGGAAACATAGGGTGATAATTAGTGTAGATTACAGGATCTAGGGAGGATTTTTATTTTAAAGATGAGAGAGACTTGGGAAAGGTCATTCACGAAAGAGAAGGAACAAGTTTATAGGGATAGACTGGAGATTATCAACTCATGATAACTGATAATGGAAGCAATCTACTAGAAAAGATGAGACTGGACAAGAACCAAGGGTACATGTAATGGGATTGGTCTTACAATATGTACCACCTCTTCATTAGATAATAAAGTACAGGTCACAAAGGAAGTCAATGGTATATGAGATGAGAAGGAAGTAAAAGGGAGCTTTCGGTGAATACCTTCGATATTTTCAATGAAATAAGAGGTGATGTCCTCAGCCAACATGGTCAGGAGGTCAAACAGGTCAAATCCTCTGTTTGAGAATAGTACAAATGGTATGGAATAGCTTTGGAGAGATAGAGAATTGATTAAGGAAGGACAGAATGATTGCCTTGCTGTGGAAAGAACCACTTGAGATAAAAAAACATAAAATTTTAGTGGATCCAGTCATCATTTCAGGATTCCCATCTGCCCTTTCCAGTACTAGAAGAGTAGGATTAAAGGAGGCAGATACTTTGAGTAATGTAAAAGTACAAAATCCAACAGAAAGAGAAGGTTGTTATAGATACATTGAGATAAAAATAAAGCTTCATAGATAAGGTGACACATCATTTTTCAGTTGTATCCAACTCTTTGTGACCCTATTTGGGGTTTTCTTGACAAAGATGCTGGAGAAGTTTGCCATTTTCTTCTTGAGCTCAATTTTAAAAATGAGGAACTAATGCAAAGAGTGTTAAGTTACTTCCCAGGGTCACATAGCTACTAAATGTCTGAGACTGGATTGAGCTTTCAAAGCTGAGTCTTCCTGACCCCAAGCCTAGTGTTCTATCCCCTCTGTCACCTAGCTGCTGGAGGTGCTATCTAAAATAGGATTTGAAGAGGGTAGTGATTAATAAACAGGTGTAAAGGGGAGTGGAAAACATTTTGGAGTAGAAAATAGTGAGGTCAAAAGTAGTTATTATGCCTTCTTCTCAAAGAGGATCAAAATGACTATGTTGGAATCAAGGTACAGTGTGTCCAACTGTGGCTCATTAGAGCAACAGGAGCTCAGAAGGCTCTACCACAGAGCAGACACAAATAGTCCATTTGAACCATGGAGTAGAGATGCCTCTAAATCTGTGCATAACATGTTTCTTTTAAGCTACTATAACTCTGCTTTCCTTATAGAGCACAGAACCTTCTTTGGTATCTCCCATTCTCACAATCAATTCCAAAGTTCTTCAGAGAGACCTTGAGAGTGTTCTTATATTGCTTATTTTACCTCCATGTGAATGTTTGCCAGTGTAATTTCTCAGTAAAATAGTCCTTTAAGCAACCATACTTTTAGAATTTGAACAACATGTCTAGGCCTTCAGAGTTGTGCTCTCTATAGTAAAGTTTGAATGCTTAGAGCTTCAGCTCAAGAAAGGACCTTACTCTTTGGTATCTTATCTCATCAGGTGATCTTCAGAATACTCCTAAAGCAATTCAAATGGAAGCAATTCAGCTTCCTGTCATGATACTGGAATACTGTCCAGGTTTCACAGACATACAACAATGAGGTCAGCATTGTAGATGTTCAGTCTGGTAGGTCGTCCAATACCTCTTCTGTCCTCTTCTACACCTTCAGAGCCTCCCAAACATTGAACTAGATCTGGCAATATGTGTATCAACCTCATCATCTATGTGAAATTATGCTGCCAAAGTAAGTGAGCTTGTCCACAACATTCATTTTTTTTTTTTTAATATGGTTCCACATAAGGATCGCTGGTGGAGAACCTGTGTTTTCTTCGTGTTAATTGTGAAGGCAGAATTAGCCCAAGCAACAGAGAATTGATGCATGCTTTGCTCCATCTCAGTTTCAGAGGCTGCATTCAGTGCACAATCAATGCCAAATGTACAGAATTGGGAAAGAATAGTCTGTTAGGGAATATTGGTTTTTAGTTTAGACCATAAAGTGAGTAGAGACATGAGAGAAGAAATATAAGATTTCAACAATATGAATGCTAGGCAGAAAAAAGTTAATACTTTCTTTGGTCAACAATTAGGAGCCAGTGAAGTTCTTTGAGCAGAAGAACAGGAAGATCAGATCTCTGTATAAGAAATATCATTTGACAGCCAAGTTAAGGATATATTGGAGAGAGGGGAAGGGAGAAAGGGAGTGGAGTTAGGAGGCCCTTGTAATGTTATGAAAGCTACACTCCAGAAGTAGCACCTGCTGAAGCTTGATCTATTGCTGGGCTATGTGGGCTCCAAATTCAATGTAACCTGATTTGGGGCACCTACTCAATCATGCTTACAAGCACTTCTGCCATTTGCCATCCTTTATGCCGCAGTACACAAGATCTATAATCTATTGTCTTGGGCTCTAATTTTCCTGCCACCTCTGGAAATAACTAAAATCTTGGAATAGTACCATTCATATTTGTAAACTTTGTAAGGACTTTCTCATAATAAATTCCAAAATACAAGAATCCCTTCCCGAGGTTTGGCTTTTGGGCTCAGATTTCCCCCAGTGTTCTAATAGCCACACCAACTGGGGGATGTCTGCCTCTCTCTGTACCTACAAAACATCTTCCCCACAAATATTCAGATCAAGAGACATGCACTCCGAACAGAAGAATGGACTCTGAGGGAATGTCTTTTCTCTCTGGATTATAAATTGCCCACAAGTTTCTAGAGGAGAGGTATGGAGGTGACAAAAAGGAGACTTTTAAGAAAATCAGAAGAGCCAATGACAAAAACAATGGGCCTTTATTTGATACATTTTGACTCATACCCAGGAGTTTACATCCTGAAAGAAACAGATCATTTGGTGCTTCCTCTGTGAAACCTTCCCTAACCATTTTACTTAGAAATGCTCTTTGCTTTCTCATAACTCTCATTAAACTTTATTTAGATTGCGCCTTCGTAGTATAATTATCCCAGTGAATTTTGTATTAAAATTACCTGTCTGTATATCCTACCTGCCCTGTGAGATTATAAGCATCTTGAGTCAGTGTGATAGAAAAGTGAGCTGAAGATTTGGGTGCCTGGATTTTCAAATTCAAGCTCTGATATTTTCTAGCTGGGTGTCCCAGGACAAGCCATTTCACCAGCGTTAAACTCAGTTTTGTCATCTGTATCACAAGTAGCAGGATGCTGTCTATTTATTATATGTGCAGAAGTGGAAGATATGATTTTAGATATCATCTAGTCCAACCTCACATTTGAAAGATACGAAACTGAGGTGTAGATGCTGGTTTTATACTTCTGACATAACATCTTTCAGCCACAGTTTCTTTGTGTGTATGTATGTATGTGTGTATGTATGTATGTATATATAAACATGGAAGCACTATATCTACATGTACTATATACACACACCCATAAGTATACACACACTCATATGTAGAGCTATGTGTTTATATAAGTATGCGTATTTATATATTTGTATGTGTGGGCATATACTTTTCAGCCATGTCGATATACATGTATATACATGCATGTACACATGCATGTGTACACTTGTACTTATGTGTGTGTGTGTGTGTCTATTCTGGGGTTCTTAATCTTTAATTCTGCTCTGGATACTTTAGGCAGTCTGGCAAAACTGTGGATATATACAGACATACACATACGTGTGCACACATATATGCATGTACATGTGTATATGTGTTGTGGCATGTACATGTATGCACATGTGTTTATGTGTGTGCATATGTATGTGTGCATGCGTGTATGTGTGTGTGTGCTCTCTACATGTGTGAGTATGTATTTGTGCCTACGGTTTACATGCATGCATTCATGTACATAGACAGAATATATAATACCACTATATTTCAATATAATTAGTTTCCTTTGTAATGCTATGCCTTTTATTTTATGCATTTACAACCTTTATTCTGAAGAGTCAGCAGGCTTCATCAGGCTGCCAAATGAGGTCTATGACACAAATAAAGGTTAAGAACCTTATACTACATAATGTCTAAATTACATGCTAGTTCTAAATCCATAACTCTCTGATTTAATATTTCCCTTTTCATAAAAAATAATTTTAAATATCTAAAAGAATTTAAGTGCAAACAAGTACTAAATTAACAATTAATTTTAAAGTAATGTTTCACAGAGATCTCTATAGATCACCAAGTGTTTGGAGATAAATTTACAGAAAATAGTTGGAATGTTAGAATAATGTCTGGCTTGAAATCCGTATTTCTCTTCTCCCATTCCTCAAATGTCAAAATAAGAAGTATCAAATGACCAAGTCACTTCACAACTTAATTAACAAGTCACTCAACTGGACTTCAATACGCTCAACTGTGAAAACATAGAACAGGGCTCTATTAAAGGTGTGAAACATGGCAACGCTCTCAAGAAGGTCAGAACCAGAATAAAATGTAACTGAGAATTATTTAACAAAATAAACAAAAGTGCAATAAAATATAGATAACATTACATTTTAAAACTAAGTCAATAAGTGGAAGGTACATTTTTGTATGAATCTGTGTTCTGATTTCTATTTGGCATCATGGAACCAGATGATTTTTCAGTTGTCTTTCTGCTCTAGTAAACCATGAAAAATTACTCTCCACTAGGTTATACTTTACCCTAATGGGACTCCATGTAGCCCACTGCTGCCTCCCTATGCCTACTGGGCCTTTATCAAAATTTGCCTTTCTCCATATATCATCACGATGAAAATAAGGGGAAATAAGATAGTTTAAAAATCCATCTTTATTAACCGAAGATGAACATCCTTTTCTTTCTTCTAAAGTTTAAAACAAAACACATAACATATCCAGTGGCCTTTTGAAGGTAATAGCCCTAGATTTTTTTTTTTGTTTTTTGGCTAAGCTCTCTACCCCTAACTGATAGGTTCTGCATATGCAATTTCCCCTAACTGAATTTCAGTGCATTGGACCAGATCATCCCTAAGACCCTTTGCAACTCTAATATCCCATGAATTTTTAATGGTAGTTACTATGTGGATTAGCATAGATGGGGCATTATGGAGTAATATTATTGATTATCAGCATAATGATTGACATTGCAGTTAACAGGAATCCACAAACCCAATGAAGTCAGGGAAGGACACATACTTTGCATTAGAAATATACATCACATTTCTATAAGATGCTTATCTTTTCTGTTTAGTGTTGGCTGAAACATAAAGCAAGATAAAGTCTTATTTTATTTATTCCTTACTGTGGAGCTTTATGTTAAGTACAGACATTTTGATTTGGATCTAAGGAGTCTATCTTGTAGAAAACAGGCTTTTCTGGAAATAGAAAGATATAATATTGGAGCATGAAATGATGTTAGAAGTTGATGAGACCTCAAAAATTATTTCGTGCCAGCTGTCACCCAGTTTTCTAACAAATGAGGAAACTGAGGCTTAGTGAGATTAAGTGAATTACCTGAGGTCACATGGCTACTGAGTGACAGAGAAGACAATGGAGCCCATTTTTTCTGAATCTTAATCAGAGGTCTGTACACCCATCAAAACTGCCTCTGTGGATCTGTTTCTCTGCTGCATTTGACCCTGTATGTACCCTTTTGGCTAGAAGTCTTAATGAAGGGTCTCAGAAGAGAATTGGAAGGAGAAGAGTGAAATAATTTACTTGGAAAGCAGAATTCAATGCAAGGAAAGGTAAGGTAAAGAAAGTGTTACAGGACTGAGAGTCAGGAATGTAATTAAGTGCCAACTCTTGGGACCGATTCAATTTGTGACCCTGGTCAAGTCTCTTGACCTCTTCAGGACTCACATTTTCTCATCTTAAAAAGAATCACTGAGTTTAACTATGTTGGTCTCTCTCATCTCTTTCAGCTTGAACATTCTATACTTGAAAGCTCCTTCCAGTTTCAACCTTCTATGCTTTTAGATGACTTACAAATCTAAAACTTTGTCATTCTATGACTCAAAGTTCTAATATTTCAAACATATAGAAGAAATCAGGGATTGCAAATAGCTAGGGATTTTTTGTCAATATCAGGTCATGACAAAGTAATCTCATTTCTCTTTTGGGGAGGTCCAGTTACTAGCTTTTTCAAACTGGGGAATGATGAAAGTCTGAATTCCTCCTTGGTTTGCTATAGATGCTTAGACATTATCAAGACAATGAAATGTGTGTGTGTATGTGTGTGTGTATGTACAGCCCTATATAAATGTGTATATATACATACATGTACATATATGTACATATATGTGTGTATGTATGTATATGTATGTGTATGTATATGTGTGTATGTGTGTGTGTGTGTGTGTGTATATATATATATACCTATATATATATAAAATTATAGGTGGGGGCTAGGGATTGTCATCAGCCCCTGGGTCTTCATCACTGAAAAGGATCAGGTAGCTAAACAGAGGACTCAGTAGTAAGTCAAAATCTAATTAGCTATTTTTTTTCCTGCCTTACAGTGATATGTTAAAAGGATATGATGGTATTGGTATTGGTATTAGTGATGGTAGTGGTGGCATCTTCTCATTCGTGTCTGACTCTTCATAACCCCATTTGAGGTTTTCTTCACAAAGATACTGAAGTGGTTTGCCATTTTCTTCTCCAGTTCATTTTACAGATGAGGAAATTGAAGCAAACAGGATTAATTGACTTGCCAGAATCATACAGTTAGTAAGTGTCTGAGACTGTATTTGACTGCAGGAAAATGAGTCTTCCTGACTTCCAGCATTCTACCCACTATGCCACCTAGCTACTTTATGGTATAGGAATAGTAATTTTCACATCAACTAGAACCGCCATATCTTTTTCAGACAATATGATATCTTGCCATACTTATCACATTCTAAGCTTGTGGAGTTGATTTTTAGCACCCATATAAAATTATTACATATATACTTGTTAAATTTCATTTTATTACATTTAAGCTAATGTTTTAGATTGAAAATGTCATTTTGGATCCTGATTTTCTCACTGCTTTGGGCTTTGGGTCATCTGAAAATTTGATAAATGTGCTATTCATGTCTTTATCCAAGTCATTAATTAAAAATGGAAAATGACACTGGACTAAGTACAGAACTTAAGGGCATTCCAGAAATTTTTATGACTATTTTTGGGTCAAGTAAAAAACAAAACGAAAAATAGCTCATACATTTATTAAGTGGTCACTTTGTGCCAGGCATTGTGCTAAGTACTAGGGCTATATACACAATCAGAAAGAAAGATGGTCCCTTCCCTCAAATAGCTTACATTCTAATGGAGGATGGAAACAAATTAAAGGGAACCAAAAAGTGAGAGGAGAAATTTTAACTAAGCAGGAGAGTAATAGAGAAATTTAAAGAATAAGAGATGCTGCTTGGAGAGGAGTGAAGAAATTGGTGGTCTAGGCATATTTCTTAAAATGGATATTTGGGGAGGAACCAGTCAATCAAAGCAAGAAACTGCCAGTGTGAGAAGGCCAGGTGTTTGACCATGTGCCCGTCCAGCATATCCCTTCCACATGGTTGTATTATCATTCAGGCCATATTTCTCCAAAATGTCCATTAGGAAACTATACATATATACATGAGTGCATGCATACATACACATATACATATATAATATATACATAGAAATATAAACATGTATATACATGTATGTGTGTGTGTATACATACATATACTCCCCAAACTGCCAGATAAGATACGCATCCAGAACATTTTCTCAGCCCTAGGCCATCCTCAACCAGTCTGTGGCCACGCCTAAAACCCAAGAGTTTGTAGATAGTTTACAGGTAACTAGGCTCTGTTAGCCACCCACAAAAATACTGCTTCATTGACTGCCTACAGCATGTCCAGTCATTTGTGAATTTGTAATCTGGAATACAAGACTGGTTTCTGGCTCCTTCTAATGACAGATATCTCTCCTCTGGAAGACTTTTCTTACATCCACAGGCTGCACTCCAGCCTGTCTCCCAGCCCCATGCATCCTTGTTCTATTAATTAGCCTGCTCTGACCCAAAGGTACTATTTTGCTATTAATTCTTATCAGAACACTGCCCATAGGAAAAGCATCAGGGTTTCTTACTCTTGATGCTTATCATATCATGTTTGCTTGTTGCCTTTCCTTATTCTCCAAAGGTTGTTTGATGGCTGCCTCTGTGTCACTTCACCTCAGTCTTTTAGCACATTTTGTATCAAGAAAAACACTTTGGATAGGGCTGGTCTGATCTACGAGGCCAAGCAATTGAAAAACTAGGTGCTTCTGAAGCTCTGGCTGCATAGTGTTGGGTTACAATAAGAGAGACAAGGTCTATAGATTTGGAGAGCTAATGGTTTAGTTGTACCCCACCAGGGTGGAACAATATCCAGTTTTGGGCATCCCATTTATGACACTAGTAAGTCAAAGATCATCCAGAAAAAAGATTGTCAATATCCCCAATCATATCATATAAAGTTCAACTTAAGGAAATGGGATGTTTAGAAAATGTCGTCTATCATCCAGTTCTGCTCTTGATTTCTGCTCAGATTATTGCCTGATAATATTTCTAGCAGTGTAAAGGATTGTGACTTGAATCATTTGTCGTGTCCTTGTCTGCTATTTCTATTCACCACCTTACAAGAAACCTAATCTTACATTAACTTGCCCCACAACTGAACAACCCTTTCTTGAGCTAAGGCTTCTTTGATTTTTCAAGCTCAATAACATTCCAATGTCCCATGTTTATGGAAAATCTTCAAACAGAGGGAGCTAAGTGGCACAGTGGACAGAGGACTGGAGCTGATCAGGAAGATCAGAGTTCAAATCCAGACCCAAACATATTATTATTACTTGTATGACCATGGGGAAGTCACTTAACCTCTGTCTGCCCTCTGTTTCCTCATTTCTAAAATATGGCTAATAATAGCACCTTTTCCCCGAGTTGTTGTAAGGATTAAATGAAATAACATTTGCAAAATTCTTTGTAAGCATATATAAAATTGCTATATAAATGTAGGCTATTCTTACTGTTTTTGCTATTGTTACTGCCATAAACAAAAGTAGAACTGACTTTTTTTGACAATAATCCATAGAGACTGAGAAATTCTGACCAGTCCCACCACAATACTAAGTCTGAAGAGTTCTACATACACTTCCCTGAGCCAACCTAAGAGTTTAGCACAATGGCTCAGGGTAATCTGAGAGCCAGCTCTAGTTTCTATATGTTTGCATTGCCATCACATGCAGGAATACTAAATAGTTACTCAGTGGTTTTACGGTCATATCCAACTCTTCATGACCTTTGAAATTTTCTTCGCAAAGGTACTGGAGTAGTTTACTATTTCCTTCTTCAGCTCATTTTACAGATGAGCAAATTGAAGCAAACAGGGTTTTAGTGACTTGCCTAGACTCACACGGCTAAGTAAGTGTCTAAGACTGAATTTGAACCCCCCAAAATGAGTCTTCCTGATTCCAAGTCCATTGCCACCTAACTACCCAGTACATAATTAAAATATTTAAAAGATGGAAGAGCTAACGCTGCTGCTGATAGATGATTCATCTGACTTATAACCTTTTCCATTCAGCATATTTGGTAATTTTCAGATTGAGAGTATGACCCTATTAAGACCCTGAGGTTTAGGAATGATCCTTCATTTCCAAGCTATGTTTTCTCAATTTACTGGGATATTTCCCTGAAATGAATATACCTTTCCCAACTTGATGAGCAATGACATGATACCTAAAGGGGAAGTCTGTTCTCTCTGGCTCCCTTCCTAGTTTTCTATATTTGCCCTTGGTTGCCCCCTCACCCCTTTGGCAGATGGTTGGTTCTCCATTACACATGGGTGTATGGCAATAAGGTCATTCAGAGATGCCCCAGATGCATTACTGTATGGTGCTTTTTCAGAAAGCCATTTAATCCATCACTCTACTTGACTGCTTGTTTGAGAGCCTAAGCCTAATGCTTGATGATCAAATACTTGGTAAATCATTGAACCGTCAACTTTATGCAGAAAATTCTCAATAACTGACACATTACGCAGAAGCCATGAGCTTCCTGGCATGATTCAAAAAAAGATCTGAGTCTCTCAGCAATAACTATCAAACACCACCATTTTTGCAAGCACTCCTAACTGGGTTGAAATCAGCTTGGAAAGGGCAATGTGGCAGTAGACTAGATGCTCAAAATAGATTCAAATTTTCTGAATCCAATTCTCTTGAAAAAGTAATCTAGAAATGTCCTTAAAGGGGGAAGAATGGTAACAATTTAATCCCTCAAATTGACATTTTTCCCCTATACATAAACTTTGCTGCATGTATGTGCAGAGCATTTGGATTATGCTGTAGAATGGGGCCTTTCTCTTTTTGAATTGAGTACCGAAGAAACCACAGCTTTAATTAAAATGATAGTATCACCATTTAAAGGCTAAAATACCTACAAGGACACAAGTAATAATGGGCCAGTTTTATGTGGCTTAGCAGGCCAGCTATCGCAGTACTGGCTCTTAAGCACACTGCTTGCTTTGTGAAAGAGGCAGGCTGCTCTTCTAAAGATATGAATTCTGTATCTGATTGCTTCTGTGAAGAACATTTAAAGAGGGTTAGGCACCTCTGGCTAGGAAAAAAATCATTTTGTGTTAAAAGTTTCAGAATATGACTTCAATATAAGTCCCCTAAACTTTTCTGACTGAACTTAATAGCCTGAGAGAGAGTACAATATCATGAAAACATCACTGGACTTGGTCAGGAGAACTGACCTTGTTAGTGAGATCACCATAGAGAGACTACAGACAAGTCACATAAGCACTTGAAGTGTTTTTCATTGTGTGAAATAAAATTTCAAAGTTGTATGATGTAATTGATAGAGGGCTACTTTTAAAGTCAGAAAGACCAAGATTCAATTCCTGTCTTTGAAAATTTTGCACCCATGCACATGCAGTTTAACCTCTTCTTGCCCTGTATAACTCTCTAAAACTATAAGTTATAGAAGCAGTGCGATTCTGCACTGATGGTGTGAGTTTCCACATGGCAAATTCCTTATGCCAATGAATCTTTGGTTCAGACAATGTACTACTAACGCTACTCTTACTACTATATATACTATCACTCCTACTAACAGTAATAATAGTAACTCCCTCACAGGGTTTATGTTAGAAAAGCATATTATAAACTGTAAAGAATTATTGAAATATGATATGCAAATTATTTTTGTTGAAATATTACTGATGCCTATAAAGTCTTTGGTCCAGACCAAACTATGACTATCACTACTCTTACTCTTTACTACTATTACAAAAATATTAATGCTGCTAATAATAGTAATATTAATAACCATCTCACAAGGTTTGTGCTAGAAAAGCATATTTTAAACTTTAACACATTACTGAAATATGGTGTGTTGATTGTTCTTGTAATTACTGCCGCTACTGCTGTTGTTATGGGAAATATACGAAGGTCTTTCTTCACAGAAAGCTAGCTAGGATGATATGGTTATTAATAATTAATGGCATTTAGAAACTGCTTCATAGTCCTAGTGTTTTAATTCCATTACTTCTTTTGATATTAATATATGCATGGATCCTAAATCAAGGCAGATTTTAACTCAGTGCGGCATGGGGTGGGAGGAGGATAATAAACTTTCTGCCAATTTGAGATGTCCAGAAATGAATTGTTCTATCTGAAGAAGTGAGTTCTGCATCATTAGAAGACAAATCTATCACTAGGAATTGCAACATCTGGAACAAATTCAATTTAATGTATATATGCCTGTGTTAGTGAGGGTGATACTCAGAGCATGAAGACTTTGTGTCACTGACAGAGACTTTAGACAAGGAGATTGAGGAACTAGGAGGCTGGGTGGAAGGGGCTTGAGAGCACAAGAAGACTTTGAACTAGGTATTGAACTTTCTGGGGAAGAGAGTGATTTGAAACTTCATTGGTGATAGCAACAAGGATCTGGACAGGATTGAGTAAACTTTCAAAAAGGAGTAGCTACTGAGTTACTCTGGCAGAGGGAAGGGCTAAAAGTGGCTGTGGGGAACAAGGGTTGCCACAGTTTGTTTCCTTTCCTTCAGGAGGTATGAAAGAAGCAACATACAGCCCTAGAGAAGATACCAATAGTTTCGGCGACTTAAAGGGAAACTGAAATTTCAGTGAGTAACCAGAGATGGAAGGACTGTGAAATCAGTGAAGAATATAAAATACAGGAGAGTTAGCTAACAGGAGGAAGTGGTGCCTGACAGCACTCTGGAAACAGAGGGCAGAGAAAAAAAACAAAAACAAAAACGAAATAGGAGGTTTGTTAGTCATTTTTCAGTCATGCCCAACTTTTCCTGACCCCTTTTGAGATTTTCTTAGCAAAGATACTAGAGTGATTTGACAGTTCCTTCTCCAGCTTATTTTACAGATGAGGAAACTGAGGTAAACAAGGTTAACTTGTTCTTGTTGACTTGTCTAAGGTCATACAGCTAAGTATCAGCTACCTGAGTTGTACTCAGGAAGAGGAATCTTCCTGATTCTAGTCTCAGAACTCTATCCACTGTACCACCAAGCTGCTTCTGAAGTAGAAGGGAATAAGCATTTATTTAGCTCTAGGCACTTTAAGAATGCCATTGCATTTCATCCTCAAAACAATAATACACGTTAATTGCTGTTATTGATCCCATTTTATAGCTGAAGAAATGAACGCAGAGAGATGTGGAGTAATTTGCCAATGGTCATAGAGCTAGTAAGTGTCTGAAGTCAGATCTGAATTCAGTTTTTCCTGACTCCAGGCTCAGCACTCTATCCACTGTGTCACCTAGCTGTCCCTACATAAGAATGTTGGAGGAATGGGTCTGATCTGCTTAGGCATGAGAGTAGGGGAAATGTAGCAGAGAAAAGGTGTTCTATAGTAAGGGTAAGGCAGGTGTGTCCTTGCTGAAACTCTTGCTTGGTGGTGGGAGGTATGTGCATGCACGATGGAAAAGGATTGTTATCCATTCCCCTTCTATCTCCCATCTTTCCTGATACTGTCTCCCTTCCTCAAGAATTTTTTCCCCTCCCTATAACTCTATGAAGGTATGTATGGAATGGTTGAGTGTTAGAGGTACATAAAGAGAGGTCTCTAGAGCACCACACTACTCAGAGTAGAAAAAGCAGCAGGAGTAGCTCACCAGAAACCACCACCAAATGTCTTCACTGTGGCTCTGAAGGAATGACCACTTTTCAGCAATGACATATAGGAAACCTCAGCTTCACATATAGGTTATATTAGATGACATGGCATTCTTTCCATCTGTGGGATTCTTAGATTCCATATGGGAAGGTTGAGTAACATCATTATGGACTCTTACGCTGACCTTTAGAAGTATTAAGAGCTGGAAATTCTAAGAGTTATTAAGTTTATGAAGGCAGCATTTGAATCTAAGTTATTGAATCCAAGGTCTCTCCTCACTCCCCTAAGACACACTGCCCTACTGAATCAAGGGAGAATGGCACTCCCATTCCTTAAAGATTATATCTCAACACTTAGAGCTAATTTAGGACATTTCAGGTGCCCCTGGGATTCAGAATAGTAATTTTAGAGGAATATAAGGTAAGGCCGAGGTCAGAAGACTCTGAATCTTTGGGGAATTGACTTCATTTCTCTGAAGTTTTTTTCCTCCTCTGAAAAGGGGTAATATCTAATGCTTCTATTTCACAGGAACTTTTATGAAGATTAAATGAAATGATGAATATAAAATGCTATATAAATGTATTTTATGTTTATGGTTATTCCTGAAATAGAGTCTTCCTCCTAAACCTCATCCCATCATGAAGTTAACCTTGGGCTACTTAGAGGTAGAACATAAGCTCTGACAGTTTCTATTAAAAGAGAAAAATGTCAGATGTGTGTGCAAATTGTGTATCTGCTCATCAAGACCCATTCTCACTAAATGCAGAGTGGCCTATCATCAGAAGGTTGGCCAATTGGAATAACTTGTGCTGGGGGAGTGAGGGGGTTATGATGTAAAGCCCTAAAATTGTTTGCTATGACCTGAAGTGGTTGTGATCTGTATGAATTATTCCCAATAATGAAAATCTTTCCAGCAATGCAACTACAAACAAATATAAGCCAGTCCCAGGTTTTTGGCTGCCCAAGCCCATGGAGTTAGTAAGTGTCAGAAGCAGATTTTGAACCTATTTTTTTTAATTTTTGACTGTACATCCAGCATTTTTTATTTTCAGTAAGCCAACATTTTCTGTATAGTGATAAGGATGTTCATTCAATCATAGATATTTGGATGTATTTATAGGAACATAAGTTGAGAAGTGAAAGGAACCTCAGAGGTCATCTAATTGGACCCTCCCATTTCACAGATAAGGAAACTGAGGTCTGGCAAGATGATGTGACTTGTTTAAGACTAGGGAAAGATTTAACACAGGTCTTCTTCTGTCAGAAAAAGTATTCTTTTCACTAAGCAAAATAATTTCCCTATTGAAGCTTTGTTATTGTAACTAACTGCTTACAAAGAAAGTGGGCTATTCTAAAATAATGGCAATAATAATTCAGAAGTAAAATTATTGAAGTATTATGCTCATGCATCAAGTAACAACCTATTCCTCTTATGTGCTAAGTATTTGATGGAGTTCATTGGGTCTGATTTTGACCTTCTGAAAAGGGCAATAAACTGTTTCATCAAAGTTCCATTGGTATGCAATATTCAATATCACATTTGAACTCCTTGATTTCCAAAGGGTTTTCATATCTAGAATTTGACACTGGAGGAAACATTAACAATAATCTAATCTCTTTTATTTATAAGTAAGGTGAAATGACATGTTCACATACAAACACAAGAAGTGTCAGAGGTAAGATTTGCACCCTGGCCTAATTCTCTGTTTCTCTTAGATACCTCTCTGAGGAACTGTGGGGTAATGTCCAAAAAAAAACTCATAGGTAGGATTCAGATCCAGGCCTTCTGATACTTTTTTTTTTCCTGCTATATCCCTCTCAGAGAACATATGGAAGACCTGGAGTCAAGATTCCTGGTTTTAAATCTGACCTCTGACAATTATTTTTTATATAACTCTGGGCAAATCTCTTAACCTCCCTGAAACTCAATTTCTCCATCTGCAAAATAGGGAAAAGAATATTGCTAGCATCATGATTTAAAAAAAAAAGTTATTGGTGATAGAGAAAAACAACAAAATACTTCACAAATCTTAAATAAAATGCTGTTGTTGTCATTGCTATCTCCATTCCCCATGACAGTTTTCTTATTTTAGAGTCATCATCTTCACATAAAAGCAACCACATCCAGGGGCCTCTGTTTCCCGCTCTGACTAACCATCCCATACGTTTATTCAAATAGTTGTCACACAATTGTGTCTGATCTACAGTATGGGTCTTTTACTTCCTTGCACTGCAGATCTCTCTATTGCCCAAGCTCTAGTCTCTTCTACTACGAAGACTCCCAGCACCATTAGCACGTCATTTATTTATTTTACATTGGACAGGTAGAAAATATGCAATATAGAGATCATCAACAGGGATAAGAAAGAAACAGTATAAATCAGAAAAATAGAATTCTGCTTCAATTTTCCTTATCACCACTTTAGATTCAGCTCATTGGTAACACCCTCAGAGGTCTGATATAGGATGAACATATGTCCTGCCTTTTCATTTAATTTCAGCTTAATTTTATGCAAGGACTAACCATTTTTCTGAAGTCATTTTTATTACAATTCATGCAAGAAAGAGCTCTTGAAGGTAATTACTTCATAAAAGTGGAGGGAATCAATCATGAAACTTTAGGATTTGTAGAAATTGCATTGCATGAATCTCCTACATATATCAGGGATCACCTGCCTACTCTACTGCCTAAAAGAATGTATGAGGTTAAGTGAGGACTTGCTTCCACCTCCTCCCCCCAAAACACACATGCATACACACACACACACACATACATACACACACACACACACATCAGTTACCTACCCTACTGTTTTATGATTTGACAAAACTTTCTGATAAAGTGGAAGGTCTCCTAGGTTTGGAGTCCCAAATCCTGGGATTGAATCTGGAATCTCATCTCTACTAGTTGCTTATCTTTTGTACAAGCTGCTTCATCTTTCTGACCTGAAGCTTCTTTATCCACACAACAGAAATAAGAATATTTTTACAATCTACTTCAGAGGATAATGGTGAGGAATGTTCATTGAAATCTGTAGGGCTGAACATTATTTGATCATCCTTATCAATCATATCTATACTTTTCTTTGCTTGAATCAGTCAAATAGTTTCATTTTTATTAATTTTTATTTATTTTCAGTGTTCTATAATTACTACCACATAACTTAGACTTTTCCCCCTCTCTCCACCCAGCTCCCTCATCCCTCCTCGAGATGGCATACAATTTTATATAGGTTCTACACATACATTCCTATTAAATTCATTTTCACTACAGTCATGTTGTGCAGAAGAATTAAAAGGAATGGGAGGAATCATATAACAAACCATAATGTAATACACACATACAAAAACAAGATGTGCTACATTCTGTAATTGAATTCCATATTTCTTTCTCTGGATGTAGAAGGCATTTTTGCCTTAAAAGATTATTGGGAATTTTTTAAGTCCTTGCATTGCAATGACATTCCAAGTCTACCAGAAGAAACTCTCGCACAATATGGTTGTTGCTGTGCACAAAGTTCTCCTGGTTCTGCTACTTTCACTCAGCATCAGGTCATGTAAGTCTTCCCAGGCCTCTCTGAAGTCTTCCTGTTTATCATTTCTTATAGCACAATAGTATTCCATTACATTCATATACCATAATTTATTCAGCCATTCCCCAATTGATGTGCATCCCCTTGATTTCCAGTTTTGGGCTACTGCAAAAAGAGGGGCTCTAAATATTTTTTATACATGTGGGACCCTTTCCCATTTTATGATCTCTTGGGGAATACAGTCCTAGAAACACTATTGCAAGTTCCCACTATGTGGCAGCCATTGTGATAGGCACAGAAAATAAAGAGGCAAAAGACAGTCCTTGCCCACAAGGAGTACACAGTCAATTGAATGAAGCAAGGAACATATATGCCCAAACCACCTCTGCATTTCTCCCCCAGGCCTTTCACACACACACACACACACACACACACACACACACACACACACACACACACACACACACACTGGCCCAAAATACAACTAAGAAAAGGAAATCAATAGGCAGAGATGAGGAGGGAGAGATTCCAGGCATGTAGCATCTGAGAATGCTAGAGAAAATGTCTGAACCTGAGAGATGCACTATCTTGTTCTTAAAACAACAAGGAGCCCAGTGTGACAGACTGAAGAGCATATGGTAGGGAGTGAGGTATAAGAAAATCAGAAAGGTATGTGTTGGGAAGGGGGTAGATTTTAAAGAGCCTGCAATACCAAACAGATAATTTTGTAATTGTTCCTAGAGAGAATAGGGACCCACTAGAATTCATTGTGTAGAGGAGTTATATGATCAGACCTATGCTTTACAAAAACCACTTTGTGGCTAAATGGCAGTTGGATTGAGTGGGGAGAGATCTGGGACAGGTAGATTTTACAGGAGGCTATTCCAATAGTCCAGGCATGAGGTGATGAGACCCTGCATGAAAGTGGTGACAGCGTAAGAAGAAAAAAGGGACTATACAATAGATGTTACAAAAATGAAATTAATAGGCCTTGCAAATAGATTGGATAGAGAGATTGCTAAGAAATATTGAAGGATTGAGAATGACACCTAGATTTTGAGATTGAGGGATAGAAGGATAGCTTATAATATCTTTATAATATCCCTTTATTATAATAGGAGATGTTGGAAATGGAGATGGCTTCAGAGAGAACAAAAATGAGTTTAGGTTTGGACATGTTAATTTTAAGGTGTTCACTGGACATCTAGTTTGAGATGTCTAAAAGGCAGTTGGAGCTGTGGGAGTAGAGCTTAGCAGAGAGGTTAGGTCAAGAAAGGTAGACTTGAAAAGTGTAAGCACAGAAATTTTATATGACTCTATAGGAGGTGATGAAATCACTAAGTGAAACAGTATAGTGGGAGCAGAGAATTGGATTCAGAACAGAACCTGTGGGACACTAACAGTTAGAAGGCATGACCTAGATGAAGATCCAGCAAAGGAAACTGAAAAAGAACAATCTGATAAGTAGAAGAAACAGGACAGAAGGATTCACTGAAAATCTGGAGAGAAAAGTGTTAAGAAGAGGATGATGAGCAGTGTAAAAGATAGTGGAAAGATCAAGGAGAATGAGGACTGAGAAAAGGCCATTGGATTTAAGGCCATTGGTAATTAAGAGATTGATCACTTTGGGGAGAGCAGTTTCAGAAATAAACCATGGATATCTTCCAAAACTTCCCTGACCTTCAAAGGTTATTCATTTCTGAGTGAATTTGAAAAATCTTCTATAAGGAATGGGAAATGGCCAAGTATAATTTCTATTGGACCCAAGCCTAGTCCAAGCCAAATGGGTCCAAAATATATTTGAAAGAAGGTATTAGTGATGTATATAGGCAGATACCTGAAGACAACTTTTAGAAGGTATCAGTGAAATATTCAGGTCTAAAACACTCTCCTTTGATGAGTAGAAGTGACTCAGAAAAACATCAACACAACTTCCCAATTGGTCGTAAGTCTTTTTATAGAATCATGAAGCTGGAAAGAAATTCCAATGTTACCCCACCCAACCTTACCTTCTGCATATGTAAGGAGATGATTCCTCCCACAGTATCTTAGCTGAATTGATGAAGTCACAGATAGAAAACTGTGACATGAGAGTAAGGTGTTAATACATGGTGATCCCTTTGCTAACATGGACATGTATATCTGACTGAGTCAAATTTGAAAACATCTTGACTAAGCTGAGAATTGAACATACCCATAGCTGCATTAAATGTCCAGTCTTTGAAAACAGTCAGAGTTGTAAAATCGAAGTGGATATATAGGTCTGGAACTAGCAATGAAAGGAATTACTTCAGTTTGGAAAGAAGTGATATTTTTTTCCCCTTGCTCCATTCCCAGCAGCCATGCTGTCAACCAGCAAAGGTACTCATTAAATGGAGACACCACATTTAGCAGTTTAAGAGTTTGTCTATTCAAAAACGTTTGAGGGGTAGGAGCCAAGATGGCAGAGTAGAAGGATGGACCCATAGAAGCTCCACCCATAGCCCATAAAATATCTGTAAAAATGACTTTAAAAAAATTCTAGAGCAGGTGAAGCTACAAAACAACAGAGTGAAAGACATTTCCAGCCCAAAGCAGCGTGGAAGGCCAACAGGAAAGGTCTATTGTACCAGGTGTGGAGCAGAGCGTATCCTGGTCTTGGCCCCACCAAGTGACAGAGACAGAACCAGAGCAGGCCTCAGGGTGGAATCCTCAGCAGCAGCTGGGGTTTCCAGATTGTTCAACCCACAAATGCCAAAGACAGCTTCAGAGGTCAGTGAGGAAGCTCTCTCACCTGGGTGAGAAGGGAATGCAGTCTGGCCCCACCAGGAGCATCATCCATTTTTGGAGCCTTTGGGCCTAAAGCCCCTGGGGGAATTGCTCAGCTGATCTGCTTGTCAGCCCTGAGTGGCTGCCCTGGGATGAGGAGGAGCACTGGCAGTTGAGCTGGTGGAGGCTCTGGAAAGGGACTTCTACTCACAGATCTTGGGCAGAGAAGAAGGCTTGTGGCTGCTCCCATACCAGAGCGCAGGCCAGGAGAGGAGTAAACACCTCTCCCTTGATTGTGCCACCTTGGAGGAACTGAGAACTTAAAGGTACCCAGAGTATACCCTCCTCTCGACAAAGAACTCAAAAACCAAGTAACTGGCTGAGAAAATGCCTAAAAAAGGGGAAAAAAAATAAAATTATAGAAGGTTACTTTCTTGGTGAACAGGTATGATCTTCCTTCCTTTCGGATGAAGAAAAACAATGCTTACCATCAGAGGCCTCCAAAATAAATATGGTCTCAGATCATGGAAGAGCTCAAAAAGGATTTTGAAAATCAAGTAAGAGAGGTGGAAGAAAAACTGGGAAGAGAAATGAGAGTGATTCAAGAAAATCATGAAAGGGAGTCAACAGCATGCTAAAGGAGACCCAAAAAATGCTGAAGAAAATAAAACACCTTTAAAAATAGGTTAACTCAGCTGGCAAAAGAGGCCCAAAAAGCCAATGAGGAGAAGAATGATTTTAAAAGCAGAATTGGTCAAAAGGAAAAGAAGGTTCAAAAGCTCACTGGAGAAAATAGTTCTTTAAAAATTAGAATGGAACAGATGTAAGCTAATGATTTTAAAAGAGACCAAGAAATTACAAAACAAAGCCAAAAGAATGAAAAAATTGGAGATAATGTGAAATATCTCATTAGAAAAACAACTGACCTGGTAAATAGATCCAAGAGGGAAAATTTAAAAATTATAGAACTACCTGAAAACCATGATCAAAAAAAGAGCTTAGACATAATCTTTCATGAAATTATCAAGGAAAACTGCACTGATATTCTAGAACAAGAGAGCAAAATAAATATATTTTTTTCGCAAAAAATTTCCGTTTTATTTTCAGTTCCACAAATAAACAACAAACTTTTCTAATAATGAAAGTTATTCCAGTTCTGAACTCTTCTTTTTATGGGACCAAGCATTTTGGATACCAGTCATTTTTGGTGAGATTTTGAATGGTCAGAAACCAAGGCCAAGGAGCCTCAGAGAAGTCTTGTAGTTGACAGCCTCAAAAGGGCACAACATATTTCACTTTCCCTGCAAGGCGATGATGTTGTGAGAACAACCAGCACTTTACTGTATCCCTTTGATGCTTAAAGTATTTTTACTAAAAATAACCTGTGTTGAGTTGGCATCATTTTCATACACAACCCATTTCAGAAGTAAGAAAAGATTCTAACTCCAATACATGCAGGTTTAAATCTATTTTTGTTGAAAAGATGAAGTATCTGAGGATGAAAGTGGAGCACTACTACTGATCTTGAAAGCAAGAACAAGTCCTAGGGAGCATTGCTGTCTGAACCAGGCAGAGAAGTCCACAAGGAAATCAGTTTCAATACTCTCCCTTTGGTCCTCCTTCTTCTAAGCACTTAAAATATTTTTAATGATACTAGACATTTAATTTTATTAGAAATGCAATCCAAGTATGAATAAATAAAATTTAAGCTTTGACTTTCTGTCCCAGGTTCCTTTAAATAGAAAAAGTGCTAAGTGTTTCTTCAGAGTATTCAGCCCTTCTTGTCCAAATCCAACTGTAACTTGGTCTTCCAGAATCTTTCTAGAACTAAAAATCATATTCTAATAAGAAACCTCAGGGCAAGTCTCATTATTGATACTGCCGGTAGTCTCCAAATGGTGAGGGTGGCAACTGGGCTGGAGGCAACTGGGAAGGATCTTCAACAAACTGGGGTCCATTTGGAAACTGTGAAGATGCAAATCTTGTTAATAGGATACCAGCTCCTTCTATTAAAGCAAGAAGAATGCCACCCATTTCAGCTGAACCAACCATGGCCACTGGTCCATTTCTTGCTGCCAATATGGCTCCAGTTAAGGCACCACTTGTGATGGAATTCCATGGATCTTCTTTTCCTCTGACTTTTACCATACTGCAATCAATCATGGAAAAGAGACCTCCCCAAACTGCAAAGCTACCTCCTAATTGTGGTGCTCTGGTTTTGATGGCTGTCAAACTGCCTCGAAGCCTGTGGCTTACCCCCACAGGAGAATTGCGAAAACCTTTGATTGCTTGGAAGATACCACCTCCTATGGTATCCATAGTGAAAGCACCACCACAGTCATCTACAATTCGCCAGGGGCAGGGCTCAAGAGCGTATTCCTCCAACTTGGCTACGGTGGCAAAGAGCAAAATAAATATTGAAAGAATCCACCAATCACCTCCTGAAAGAGACCTCAAAAGAGAAACTCCTAGGAATATTGTAGCCAAATTTCAGAGGTCCTAGATCAAGGAGAAAATATTGCAAGCAGTGAGAAAGAAACACATTGAGTACTGTGGAAATACAATCAGGATAACACAGGATCTGGCAGCTTCTACATTAAGAAATCGAAAGGGCTTGTAATATGACATTTCAGAAGTCAAAGGAACTAGGATTAAACCAAGAATCACCAACCCAGCAAAACTGAGGACAACACTTCAGGGGAAAAAATGAGTATTCAATGATATAGAGGACTTTCAAGCATTCTTGATGAAAAGACCAGAACTGAATAGACAATTTAACTTTCAAACACAAAAATCAAGAGAAGCAAGAAAAGGTAAAGAGGAAAGAGAAATCATGAAGGACTTTCTAAAGTTGAACTGTCTTCATGCCTGCATGGAAAGATAATATTTGTAACTCTTGAGACTTTTCTCAGTATTTCAGTAGTTGGAGGGATTACACACACACACACACACACACACACACACACACACACGTATATAGAAAGAGAGCACAAGGTGAGTTGAATAGGAGGGGACGATATCTAAAAGACTAACATTAAGGGGTGAGAGAGTAACACACAAGGAGAAGAAAGGAACAAATGGAATGGGGCAAATTATCTCTCATGAAAGAGGCAAGAAAAAGCTTTTTCAATGGAAGAAAAAGGGGGGAGGTGAGAGGAAAAAGTGAAGCTTAACTCTCATCACATTTGACTTAAGGATGTAATAACATACAGACTCAATTTGGTATGAAAATCTATTTTTCTCTATAGGAAAGTAGCGGAGAAGGGGATAAGTGGGGTGGGGGATGATGGAAGGGAGGGCAAATGGAAGGAGGGAGTAATTAGAAGTAAACACTTTGGGGGATGAACGAAGTCAAATGAGAAAACAGAATAAATGGGGGGCAGAATAGGATAGAGGGAAACAGTTAGTCTTATACAACATGACTATTATGGAAGTCTTCAGGAAAACTACACATATATAGCCTATATTGAATTTCTTGACTTTTCAGTGGGGATGGGAGGGGAGGGAGGAAGGGAAAGAAGTTGGAAATCAATGTTTTAGGAATGAATGTTGAAAACTGCTTTTGCATGCAAGTGGGAAACAAGAAATACAGGTAATGGGGTATAGAAATATATCCTGCCCTACAAAAAAAGAGAGAAGATAGGGATAAGGGAAGGGAGGGGTGTGATAGAAGGCAGGGAATATTGAGGGAAGGGGTAATCAGAATGCATATCATTTTGGGGTGGGGGAGGGGAGAGATGGGGAGAAAATTTGAAATTCAAAATTCTGTGGAAATGAATGTCCAAAACTAAAAATAAATAAACATAAAATATGTTTGAGGCATAGTTGAAGGAATATATATATATATATATATATATATATATATATATATATATGTACTAGATAAACCCAGAACACAGAGACCAGAACCACCTTCAAGGAATATCACTACTGGCAGCAGAGAGTAGAGCCTGATATGGACTCACAAAACACCTGGCAATAGAGAGTTCTATTACAGAAAATGTTATCTCACACTTAATGGTGGTAAGGAAGAGGGACTGATAGAATTTTTATAGCTGTTATTCTTTTTTTTTCCCTTTTTTAAAATTTATTTATTTATTTTTAATTTGCAATATTCATTTCCACAACATTTTGAGTTCCAAATTTTCTCCCCATCTCTCCCTCCCCCCAATCCCAAGATGCCATGCATTCTGATTACCCCTTCACCCAATCTGCCTTCCCTTCTGTCACACACCCAGTTCCTTCCCTTATCCCTATCTCCTCTATTTTCTTGTAGGGAAAGATAGATTTCTGTACCCCATTACCTGTATTTCTTATTTCTTAGTTGCATGTAAAAACAGTTTTTAACATTCATTTTTAAAACTTTGAGTTCCAACTTCTCTCCCTTCTTCCCTCCCTACCCATTTCCACTCAGAAGGCAAGCAATTCAATATGTAGTTATGCGAAAGATTTTCATGTTGTCATTTTGTGAAAGACTACCTATATTTCCCTCCACATATTCTGCCTCGCATTGATTCTATTCTCTATTTTGACCTTGTCCATCCCAAAAAGTGTTTGTTTCTAATAATCCCCTCCTCCCATTTGCCTTTCCTTCTATCATTCCTCCACACTCCTCTTATTCCCTTCTCCCCTACTTTCCTGTAGTGGAAGATAGATATTCATACCAAATTGAGTGTGCACATTATTCCCTCCTTAAGCCAAATGTGATGAGAGTAAGCTTCACTTTTTCCCTCTCACCTCCCCTCTTTTCCCCTTCATTGAAAAACTTTTTCTTGCCTCCTTTTTTCTTTTTTAAAAAAATTATTTATATGTTTATTTATTTTTAAATTTATTTATTTAACTTTTAACATTCATTTTCACAAAATTTTGGGTTCCAAATTTTATCCCCATTTGTCTCCACCCCAAACCACCAAGCATTCTGATTGCCTCTATCGCCAATCTGCCCACTCTTCTATCATCCCTCCCTTCCCTTGCCCCCATCTTCTCTTTTGTCCTGTAGGACCAGATAATTTTCTACATCCCATTACCTGTATTTCTTATTTACTAGTGGCAAGAACAATATTCGAGAGTTGTTCCTAAAACTTTGAGTTTCAACATCTCTTCATCCCTCCCTCCCCACCCATTCCCTTTGGGAAGGCAAGCAATTCAATATAGGCCATATCTGTGTAGTTTTGCAAATGACTTCCATAATAGTCATGTTGCGTACGACTAACTATAATTCCCTCCATCCTATCCTGTCCCCCTTGCTTTTATTCTCTCTTTTGATGCTGTCCCTCCCCAAGAGTGTTGATTTCAAATTGCTCCGTCCTCCCATTGCCCTCCCTTCCATCACCCCCCCACCCTGCTTATCCCCTTCTCTCCCACTTTCCTGTATTGTAAGATAGGTTTTCATGTCAAAATGAGTGTGCATTTTATTCCTTCCTTTAGTCGAATGTGATGAGAGTAAACTTCATGTTTTTCTCTCACTTCCCCCCTTTTTCCTTCCACTAAAAATCTTTTGCTTGCCTCTTTTATGAGAGATAATTTACCCCATTCCATTTCTCCCTTTCTCCTCCCAATATATTTCTCTCTCACCACTTAATTTCATTTTTTTAAGATATGATCCCATCCTATTCAATTCACTCTGTGCTCTGTGTGTGTGTGCGTGCATGCGTGTGTGTGTGTAATCCCACCAACTACCCAGATACTGAAAAGTTTCAAGAGTTAAAAATATTGTCTTTCCATGTAGAAATGTAAACAGTTCAACTTTAGTAAGTCCCTTATGACTTCTCTTTGCTGTTTACCTTTTCATGCTTCTCTTTATTCTTGTGTTTGAAAGTCAAATTTTCTTTTCAGCTCTGGTCTTTTCATCAAGAATGCTTGAAAGTCCCAAATTTCATTGAAAGACCATTTTTTCCCCTGAAGTATTATAGTCAGTTTTGCTGGGTAGGTGATTCTTGGTTTTAGTCCTAGTTCCTTTGACTTCTGGAATATCCTATTCCACACCCTTCGACCCCTTAACGTAGAAGCTGCTAGATCTTGTGTTATCCTGATTGTATTTCCACAATATTTGAATTGTTTATTTCTAGCTGCTTGCAATATTTTCTCGCTGATGAGGGAACTCTGGAATTTGACCACAATGTTCCTAGGAGTTTCTCTTTTTGGATCTCTTTCAGGCGGTGATCGGTAGATTCCTTGAATGCTTATTTTGCCCTCTGGTTCTAGAATATCAGGGCAGTTTCCCTTGATAATTTCGTGAAAGGTGATGTCTAGGCTCTTTTTTTGATCATGGTTTTGAGGTAGTCCCATAATTTTTTAAATTGTCTCTCCTGGATCTATTTTCCAGGTCAGTTGTTTTTCTAATGAGATATTTCTTATTGTGTACTATTTTTTCATTCCTTTGGTTTTATTTTATAATTTCTTGATTTTTCATAAAATCATTAGTTTCAATCTGCTCTGTTCTAATCTTTAAGGAATTATTTTCTTTAGTGACCTTTTGTATCTCCTTTTTCATCTGGCCAATTCTGCTTTTTAGAGCATTCTTCTCCTCATTGGCTTCTTGGACTTCTTTTGCCATTTGTGTTAGTCTATTTTTTAAAGTGCAATTTTTTTTTAGCACTGTTTTGGATTTTCTTCAGCAAGCAGTTGACTCATTTTTCATGATTTTCTTGCATCATTATCATTTCTCATCCTAAGTTTTACTCTACTCCTCTTACTTGATTTTCAAAAGCCTTTTTGATTTTTTCCATTGCTGAGACCAATTCATATTTTTTGGAGTCTTTGGATAGAGGAGTTATCAGTTTATTTTCTTCCATTTACATGTTTTGATCTTCCTTGTCACCAAAGTAAGACTCATTTTCCTGTTTTTGCTCATTTCCCCAGCTATTTACTTGACTTTTGAGGTCTTTGCCAAGGTAATTCTCTGCTTGCAGTGGGGGTGGGGTGGTGCCCTGTCAGCTGTTCAATCTCCCCACAATCTGTGGGCCTAGAGCTCCAGAAGCAGTGACTGCAGCTGCCTCTACTGCAGTTGTGTCTGCCATCAGTTCCTCTGCCTCTCCCCCATCAGCAACCTTGGGATTGGGGCTAGATCACTCCACTCTCCTGCACTGGTACCACAAGCTTTTCCCACTGACCTTACAATTTATCCTCAGCAGTTTGGGTGTAGAAACCACCACAGATGTGAGACATTCAGTCTCCCCAAGGCCTGCTCAGGTCCTGTCTGTGCCAGCATGGCCTGCACTGGACTATGCCTTTGGCCCTGTTCCCAGTGTGGCCCAATAGACAATTTCAGAAGATTTTCCTGGCTGTCTTGGGTGGGAGATTTGCTTCACTCCATCATTCTGTGGATTCTGCAGTTCCAGAATTTGTTTAGAGCAATTTTTTACAGGTATTTGGCTAGGCTTAGCAAGAAGGCTCTCGAAAGTCCATGTTGCTACTCCTCCATCTTGGCTCTGCCTACAGCCACTATTCTTATAATTCATTTTGTTAAAAGACTTTGTTAACATTGAATTGTTCCCATTGGTTACTATTAGGGGAAAACACACCAGGGACAACAAATGAATCAGACTGTTAAGATCCCAGATGTGCAGGGTTCTCTAGAACTTGAAGTAGCAGCCATATTCCAAGGACCCAACATGCCAGTGTGGATGCTAATTTTACAGAAGACTAATCTAAGGAGGATACTACGTGTTAATCCCTACTTTGAATTTCTCCCCCACCTCCTTGCCAAACACACACACACAAAAACACACACATACACTCAGAAACCAGATAAATGGTCATTAATCCACTGGTTTAAGATATCCAATGCTTTTCCCACCACAACATAATACCTCTCATTTTGGGGTAACTTTAAATGTGGATATTTTTTCCTCATTATTGCCAAAAGTTTATTCCTTCTAACTTCCACATCTAGTTCCTATTTTTGTTCACTTACAGCTACTCGTCAGAACTAATAATCTGAATGGCTTTGAAAGGCCCATTGAACAGTACAGATATGCCTACTTGTAAGCAGGATAATTTTGTGTATGGACCACAAAGTCATACACATATTTCTCTCTACTCAAAGTGGAAACCTTTAATCCATACTTATGTACACATAAGGATTGTAATATACTGTAAATAGAACATGGGACTTTGGGGGAAAAGGCCAGACTCTAAAGCTTAGTTTCACTTCTTTCTGATTCTGAACTTAAGAAAGTTGGTCTATAGACCATAATTTCCCTGTTCTTAAGTTAATTAGGTTGAATGAGGTGATCTTCAAGGTTCCATCGACTCTAACATACAATGATCTTCTGTAAATATGAAGAAAATTAATTAACATGTTATTAGAAATAGAGCATGTTAAGAGGTATAAATGATGATTGGAGGGACAACTGAAGACTTTTTGATGTAAATATAGATGTAATCAGAAGAATTACAAGGGCAGTATGGAGTGTTAAAAACTCAAAGGTAAGAGAAGAACAGGGGCAATATATTTGCAGTGTCAGCTAATGAGGGCATATTAAACAAGTGACCCTTTTTAGTTTTTAAATTTTGAGGTACTTTGTGCCTTATACATCATTTTATCTGCAAAACAGTCCTTCCAGGAAAGCACTATAGGCAGTTGCCTATATATTTGCTGTTTATATATAAAGAATTTGAAACTCAGACAGATGATGATACTTGCCAAGGATCAGACACCTAGGAAATTCTAGAGAAAACATTTAAGCCCAAGTCTCTTCTGACTTCAGGTCCTAATGACCTTTCCATCACTCCATGCTCCCTGGACAGAAGCATATAGCAGAAGGGCTGGGTTTACTAGTCTGCTCCCATACATTCACCAACTTTAGAGCTACTTGAACTTGATTCTCCTAATATATTTCCCTCCTAGAAATATGGGAAAAATCAATCAATTTAAGTACCCATTATGTGCCAAGCACTGTGCTAAACTCTGAGGGCACAAAAAAAGAGAAAAAGATACTCTCTGTCCTCAAGGTGCTTAATATCTAGTAGGGAAGACAGTATGCTAACAAATATATACAGAATAAATAGGAAATAAATAATTGAGACAAGGAGCTAGAATTTGGAGGGATTGGGGAAGGCTTCCTGCCAGGGAGATCTGCAGTCAGATGGAGAAGGGAGAGTGTTTCAGAAATGAGGTACAGCCAGAGAAAGTGCCTGGAGAGAGAGGTAGAGTACATGAAACAGTAAGGAGCTGTTCCTGGATCGCAGAGTACATTGGGGAGGAAGGTCTAAGAAGGTTAGAAAGATAGGAGGGGACTATGAGATACTTTGAATATGAAGCAGCATTTTGTATACTCTCCTGTAAGCAAAAGGGAGACACTGCAGTCTACTGAGTTGGGGAGAGGGGGCCTAAGCAACATGAGTGGGGACAAATTTGAGAGATGTTGCAAAAGTGAAATAGGCCTTGGCAAAACTTGGACATGGGCAGAGTGAGATATAGTGAAAAACCCAGGATGACTCCTAAGTTGAATCTGAGGGAGGAAGAAAATAATGCTGCCCTCTAAAATAATTGGGAAAATAGGAGGTGGGGAGGGTTTAGGGGAGAAAATACTAAGTTCTGTTCTTGACATAGAACTTTTACTACTGATCACTAGAGCTGTTGTGAGAAAGGTATTTTATAAAAACTCAAAGTGGTATGTAAATGATAAACATTATCACCATCATCTGTTATTATTATTTTAAAAAAATCTCTGTTACTCCCTTTTTACTTTGGCATAGTTATCCTCATGTCTTTAGCTGATTTTCTTCTCCTCTATAAATTGAAAGGGTTTAAGTCTCATCTAACATCTTTTACAGTTTTAATTGTATGATCATATGCATTTCTTGAAAGAAGTGGCATTAAGGATCATGATTTTGTGATTTAGAGCTGAAAATGACCTCATGGGTTATCGAGTCCAATCATCTCATTTAACAAGTGAAGAAACTGATGTCTAGGAAGGTAAAGTGTCTTGTGCATGGTAGCAGAGTAGACAGAGCTGTGTGGTGCAGTGGATAGAGTAAGGGGTCCAGAATCAGAAAGATCTGAATTCAAATCTGACCTCAGTTATATAGTCCTGGACACTTAACTTCTTTTTGCCTCAGTATCTTCACCTGTGAAATGGGAATACTAATGGCACCTCCTTGGCAGGGTTTTTGGAGTGATCAAGAGACATCTGTAAAGCACTTCTTATAATGCATTATAGGTGATTAATAAATTGATTCCAGGGGTGGAGAACCTGCAGCTTCAAGGCCCCATGTGGCCTTCTAGGTCCTTGGATATGGCCTTTTGACTGAATCCAAGTTTTACACAACAAATCCCCTTAAAATGATTTGTCCTGTGAAGTTTGGATTCACTCAAAAGGCCATACTTGAGGACATGGAGGGCCACATGTGGTCTTGAGGCTGCAGGTTCCCCACCACTGGCTTATTCCCTCTATTTGCTTTCCAAAGTCACACAGCTAGTATATGTCTGAGGTAGTATTTGAAATCTCTGACTCCAGAGCCCAGGTAATTGTTGCTTGTTTCTTTTTATTTTCTGCCTAATGCTTTGAATTTGGTTGGTTGCTTAAATTTTTTGATTCAACTACAAATCCCTGGCATTAGTTTCTCTTCTCTATAATATATTCTTAACATAGTTGCCAAAATAACTTTTTTAAAATATGATCATTGTTGTCTTAAGAAATGATCATTTCTTGGAAACTGAGCACAGACCAATGCTTGATACCATACAAAAGAATAAAGTCCAAATGGATACATAATTGATATTATAAAAAAATTAGGGGACCAAGGAGTAGTGTATTTGTTGAATTATGGAAAATGAAGAAATTTTTGACCAAACAAGAGATAGAGAATATTATGAATGCTCATTTGAATGAACATTTGATTACATTAAACTAAAAAGTTGTTGCATAAACAAATCCAATGCAATCAAGATTAGGAGGGAAGCAGAAAACTGGGAAAGAATTTTTGCAACTAGTGTCCGTGATAAAGGCCTCATTTCTAAAATATATAGAAAACTGAGTCAAATGCAGAAGAGTACTAGTCATTCCCCAAGTAATAAATGGTCAAAGGGTATGAACAGGCAGTTTTCAGAGGAAGATATTAAAGCAATCTATAGTCATATGAAAAAAATGCTCTAAATCACTGTTGATTAGAGAGATGCATATCAAAACAACTCTGAGATACCACATTACACCTGTCAGATTGGCTAACATGACAAGGAAGATGATAAATGTTGACAAAGATGTGGGAGAGCTAGAACATGAATTCATTGTTCAAGTTAGACTAACTTGAGCTGATCCAACCATTCTGGAGAGCAATTTGAAACTATACCCAAAGGGCTACAAAAATATGCATACACTTTGACCCAGCAATATAGCTACTAGGACTGAATGCCAAAGAGATCATAAAAACGGGAAAGGGTCCCACATGTACAAAAATATTTATAGCAGCTCTCTTTGTGGTGGCTAAGAATTAGAAATTGAGGGGATGACCATCAGTTGAGGAATGGCTGAATAAATTGTGGTATCAGTATGTTCGTCCTTCGTTGGTGCAGACCATGTCATCAGAGAAATGATGACATGACTTGCACTTGACTTTGTTTTCGAGTGAGGGAGGGCTGTGCAGGTCACCAGCCTCACTTCTCCTCCAGAGTCATCTGAATCCAGTGACCAGATATTCATCAGGAGGATTGGAGATGACCCCGGATGAGGCAATTGGGGTTAAGTGACTTGCCCAAGGTCACACAGCTAGTGAATGTCAAGTATCTGAGGTGAGACTTGAACTCAGAACCTCCTGACTCCTGTACTGGTGCTCTATCCACTGCACCACCTAGCTGTCCCTCTGGGTTTTAGAAGGTGAAGATGGATGGGAGCAGCAAGAGACTTGAGAAAGAGACTCACTTGCAGATTACTTCTGTAGCCTCAGCTAAAGATGTGCTTCATCATTTGTTCTCAGGTTTTCTCACAACTTATTTTCATTGATTTATAGATTTTTATTGTGTAAAGGGGTTTATAGATCATTGATTCTAGTTCTTCCTTTGAAAGATGAGAAAATAGATGCCCTTTAGGAATGTGACTTGTCCAATACCACAAAGCTATTTAGTGGCAAAGGTGGGATTCAAACCCATTCCTGTTGCCCTTGCCATGTTGCCACAATGACTTAGATCTTAGATTTCAAAAAGGATCTTAAAGGTTGTCTAATTTCACCCCTTCCTTCTATAGGTAGGAACCTGGAATTGAGCAAGGTTAATTGGATTGCCCAAAGTCATGCAGCTAGTATTTAGAAGAGTGAAAATGCAGGTCCTCTGATTCAAAATCCAATGCTCTCCCCACTGCAGTATGCTGCCTCACTTTCAATATACCTGTGTCAAACAAAGGCCAGATGTGCTTAATTTGTTACCATCTAGAACACAAAATGAAGAAAGCTGTCTCCTATAGACTTTACACATACAGTCCTTGTCTGGGAAAGAATTTTGATCAATCAGCTCTATGACGATAGGGTTCTCCTTCTAGAGGAAAGACAGCCTGCTGAGTCCTCTTGTTACGTTTTCCCCTCCCTAGTCATTGTCTCCTTTCCATTTTCAGCAGCATTCCAATGTCTATGACAGTTCAAACTTGCCTGATTTTCAAAGCAACAAACAATAAGGAACCAGCTGAGTGCTTGATTGTATATGTAACTGAAAAGAAAAAGGGAAGCATTTACTTTCAGCCCTGTCAATCCTTATCTTAACCAGTCCCAAATTGATAGATTAACCAAGCTTCAAATTATGAGCAACACATAGATTCAAAAAAGAGATTTTACCATTAAATTCAATAAAACTCATAATGATTGATTTACCCTGCTTTAGAAGCCACCACCTATAATTTTGTAACAGAGAAACATGGCTACTTAGAGAGCAGAGCCCTGAAAAATCAAATGGTTTTCAAAAGCTTGCCAGGTATACATAATAGCGTAGTTAAGTTGAAAGAGGGAAGGGAGGTGACATAGTGGATACGATGCCAGGCCTAGAGTCAGGAAGATCTGAGTTCAAAGATGGTTTCAGACACTTAATAGTTGTGTGACCCTGGGCAAGTCATTTAATTCTGTTTAACTCAGTTTCTTCATCAAATGAGCTTGAGAAGGAAATAACAATCCACTCCAGTATTTTTGCTAAGAAAATCCCAAATAGGGTTACTGAGTGTTAGACATACCTGAAAACTGACTGAACAGCTAAGTTGAAAGAGAAATGGGTTTGGAGTCATGGATGTATCTCCCACCTCTGTTGCTTGCTATTAGTGGCATCTTGGAAAAGTCACTTTTATTTAGGTTTCAGTTTCACATACATATGTAGGGAAAGATTGTGTGTTGCCCCTACTGGAAGAGTCTGCTTTTATCATAACTCATAGGCACTAGAGTAGGTATTCATAATGTGGGGTCTACAAACTTTTAAAAATTATTATTTTTATAATTATATTTCAATACAATTGGGTTCATTTAACAGTCCTTTATATTTTATTACATATGCTTAAAGCATTCATCTAATAAGTGGGACATAGGCTTCATCAGATTGTCAAGGAGTCCATGACACAAAGATGTTAGAAACCCATGCTTCTAAAGATTTTCATTGACCCATTTTGCCCCCATCCCATTAGAAATACTCCATTTCCACTTAGATTACTTAGACTTCATAGTAGTAGTAAATATTAAGAACATCTTATTTAAAATGGCAAGCATAGTGATGGAAAGGCAATATATAGCAGCAACCATCCTTAATACCTGTGGCCTAAAGCAACCAAGTTGCTTCCCTTCAAACACCCTAGAATAGAAACATGTGAGTTCAGCCCTTTCTTGTCACTGAGGACTAACTAGCCTTAGCCCTTATGTCAATCTAGGAAAACTAAGGAAATTGAGATAGCAATTTGACCCTCACTATAGATGGGCAAAGTCTTCAGGTGGTGTACTATACAGACTACTAGATTTCAAGGTAAGAAGCTCTGAATTTAAATCCTGTCTCAGATAGTA